>NC_091132.1:155354101-155611601 GCF_040183065.1 Periplaneta americana | reverse complement strand
CTCGATATGTTAGAGACTACGATACAACAAAGATTTAACAAATCGACATCTTTAACAAATCAATAGTAATCGAGTGTATGGCAGTGTTCGACAAACCGAGCATTATCAAACCGCAAGTTTCCTATCTAAAATTGGTCTGTAGAACATCTCCTAGTTCCTGTTCAATTTTTGTGGTCCACACCTGTGGAGTAAAGGTTAGTGCGTCTGACCGCGAAAACAGATGGTCCGGGTTGGAATCCCGGTCGGGGAAAGTTACCTGGCTGAGGATTTTTCCGGGGTTTTCCCTCAACCCAATATGAGCAAATGGTGGGTAACTGGATCCCGGACTCATTTCACCAGCATTATCACCTTCGTATCATTCAAACGCTAAATAACCTGAGATGTTGATACAGCGTCGTAAAGTAACCTACTAAAAAAATAAATAATTTTTCTGAATCACCCTCTACATAGTGTGATTAACAATAAATGTACGTATTATTGCAAGTACGTACTTGAAATCAAAATGTGTGTACGCAAGATTAAAAAGAGTAAAGCATGTTTTAGGCTGAGAAATAATACTTGTAATCTAGATTAAGTGTCTACCGTTAGTGCCTTCACTGGTGTTTAACTGAGATGCGAGGGTGTTGTTATAAATCCCCATGACGCATTTCCTACGATGTTCCTCACGCATGACAGAGAGGCATGTCTGGACTTCCTTCCGTCTTATTTCTACAGACTGCAGTCATTTTTCAACCGAGATGGTTGCTATGGCAACGGGATACGGTGAGCCTCATTGTTATTCTCTTCATCTTGGAAAAAAATAAAACATCCACTCACAGCAGTGTCCGCCATGTAACTCGTTTGTGAGAGGTTAGCAAACAAGACCTGCAAGTTCCCATAGCTCTCACATCCAATGAGGCATGAAAAAACAGTTATAATGACTAAATTATTCTCATTTTATCCTTCTATGCAATTGCCACCGGTGCACCAATCAGTAGGTATTCCTTTATATTTAACTTTTATTAGCAGGAAGTGTAACACTTTAACCATGTAGGTTAGAATGTCTCATATTTATTTATTTATATAAACTCGCGGAGTTAAGGCCATCAGGCTTTCTCTACCACACCACCAGAATAGCCTACAAATAGATATATACAAGAAACAAATGCAGAGAGAAGAAGCAAATAAGAAATAGTGGTAAAATTGCAGACACGGGAATTTTACTGGAAGCAAGTAAAGAGTAGGTTTGGAAGTAAATCCCGAAAAGACAAAGTATATGATTATATCTCGTGACGAGAATATTGTACGAAATGGAAATATAGAAATTGTAAATTTATCTTTTGAAGAGGTGGAGAAGTTCAAATATCTTGGAGCAACAATAACAAATATAAATGATACTCGGGAGGAAATTAAACACAGAATAAATATGGGAAATGCCTATTATTATTCGGTTGAGAAGCTTTCATCATCCAATCTGCTGTGAAAAAATGTGAAAGTTAGAATTTATAAAACAGTTATATTACCGGTTGCTCTGTATGGTTGTGAAACTTGGACTCTCACTTTGAGAGAGGAACAGAGATTGAGGGTGTTTGAGAATAAGGTTCTTAGAAAAATATTTGGGGCTAAGAGGGATGAAGTTACAGGAGAATGGAGAAAGTTACACAACACTGAACTGCACTCGTTGTATTCTTCACCTGACATAATTAGGAACATTAAATGAGATGGGTAGGGGATGTAGCACGTATGGGCGGATCCAGAAATGCATATAGAGTGTTAGTTGGGAGGCCGGAGGGAAAAAGACCTTTAGGGAGGCCGAGACGTAGATGGGAAGATAATACTAAAATGGATTTGAGGGAGGTGGAATATGATGATAGAGAATGGATTAATCTTGCTCAGGATAGGGACCAATGGCGGGCTTATGTGAGGGCGGCAATGAACCTCCTGGTTCCTTAAAAGCCAGTAAGTAAGTATAAATAACTGATGTACTGTACCCTTATACTCCCATTTTTCTCCAATATCTGTCGAATATAAAAAAAAAACTGATCAGTAGTCGATTTTTTCGCCTAAAACCTCACTGATGATCTCCGATAATTTTATCTGTTTGGGTATGTGGAGTTAATTTCCTCAAAAGAATATTGGACAAAATTTTGTACGTCAACAAAAGTGATATTCCTCGAAAGTTACTACAGTTAGATACTGTACAGCAGTGGTCGTCAGTACTCGCTGAAATGGGTAAAGGGATTTGGTGCAACCTCAAATGCCCCGTTGCGCAGCAGACAGAGAAGGAGAGAGCATACCCACCAGCAGCTACGGATGCACCATAGTGCAGTCTCTTATCCGCGGGTAAGAGACGCTAGCCCGAGGGTGCTCTGTGCTGATGACCGCTGCTGTTCAGTTATGGACTCCTACTTGTTTTGGTACAATTTCCTTTTCCCAAATAGCAAGTACAAGCTTATTTCACCGGATAATGTGTTAACACTCTCTTGTATTAATTTTACGCACTAGAATGTGATCGATACCTGGAGACATACTTTTTCAGATTTTCTATCGCAATTTCGACTTCAGAAAGTGTGGGTTCGGGTATAAATGACTCAGCAGTTTGTGCTTGAATATCGTCCCAATCATTGCTATTTGGCATATGTAAATTTAGTAGTTGTCTAAAATAGTTTTTTTTTTTTATATTTGTTCAGGATGAAATGAGAGTTTGTAAGGAAGTCACAATTCTCATTCTTGATCGCGTTTACCCTTGCTGATATCCTTTCTTAAATACCTTTACACTCTTATACAGGGTGAACAATAAGCATGGAATATTGTTAATAACTTCTTAAATTTTAATTTCGCGAAAAAAGTTTTATACAAAAACTATTGGAGATAAACTATACAAAATTATGCCAATGTTCGAAAAGAATTTGTTATTCAGGGCCGGTTTCACCAAGCTTCAGGGGAGAGGATGGAATTTTTTAGTGAAAAATGAGCAAATTAAAAAAAAATCTTTAAAATACTCTGTGATGTGTGGAATGCATAGCATAATATTTTGTGGGTATTTGTGTCCTTATCAGATGTTGAGACGCCGCTGTTAAACTTTCTGCGTTATGGATTTTTAAATCACTCGCCCCATTTTATTGTTGTTTCCGGTTTAATTGAATTAAAAAAAATCTTTAAAATACTCTTTGATATATGTGGAATGCATTGCAGAACATTTCGTGGGTATTTGTGCCCTTATCGGATGTTGAGACGCAATTTTTAAACTTCCTGCGCTATGGATTTTTAAATCACTTGCCCCCTTTTATCGGTTTACGTTAACTTCAATTTTTTGCTGCATTGCCAGACAAAAATGGATATAATTTCTGAACTATTAAAGATACATGCATGAGATTTACAACACACATTCTTTAGACTATTAGGAAACTTTTCTCTGTAACAGAATGTTGTTAATTGATTTCATTTTAAAACTACGTCCGTTTGTTTGCAAGAAAGGAATTCAGAAAAGTGTTTTAAATTTTAATTGTTTATTTTACAAACGTAGGGAGTAATATCAAAATTCTGTCACAGACAGTTTGTAGAGCATGCTATTTCAAGTACATTTAAAAAAACTGGATGAATCTACCTTTAAAAATGGTTTAGATATATCGGTTAAACCGGAAGTACAAAGAACTCGGTAATATCATTATTGAGTTCTTAGTATATGGTTATCCTCGCATACCAAATTTCATGCCACTGAACCGTATGCTTCAAAAGTTATTTAGGTGGTGCGGGACTTTTAACTAACCCTGTATATTTAATTTGAACTGTAGCGGAAAATTTTATGAAAATTATACATTCTGTGAGATTGTGTGATGTCTCAATCGAAAGCTAATAATATTAATATTGCGGGAAAATCTAAATGGTTTGTAGCGAAGTTCATAAAAAGCTTTGAAATTTAAAAAAGAAATGTACGACCGTCGCAGTAAAGCGTATACCGTAAGAGGAAATCTTACAGTTCGTTTTGTAGTGTTGTGCAGAGGGCCGTGATTCATGTAATATACTTTATCTTCATTTAAGTTTTTAATACAGCTTTTTGAGGTGTCAGTAATGTGGGGCTTTGTGCATAGGAAAGGCTACGTTTCAAATAATGAAATTTCAAACAACAAAACATCGTGTTTCCTTAAAACGTTCATAAATGTAGTTATCGAAGCCTTCTGTACATGCGAGATGTTGACGTCACAATATCATGCTTTTCGAGACATCGATAATAATTGTTTACCGATCATCTTTCAACTGTCATATATTTTTTTCGTGCTTCAATATTGTACGTATGTTTTTTATCTGGTGTTACTAAAAAAGTAATAGTGTTGTTAAGTTGTGAATTTAGTTCTTCTTCATGAGTTCATTAATATGAGTGTAGCTGGTCGACCAAGAAAATGTGGTAGGACGTTTAGAAATGTAACTGCATTAAGAACTCATAAACGAATAGCCTATGTGGAAAATGATGTTTGTAACAACGTTTCAAGACGTGAAATTTTGCATGAAGACAGTATTACATATTACGATGTGAAATAATTTTAAAAATATGTGCGTCCATCGCATCTTGCAGTTCATTTCGTAGTGTTGTGGAGAGAGCAGTGCTTCACGTACCGGTAATGTACTTCATCTCCATTTGAGTTATTAATACAGCTGTGTTAGATTTTTTGAAGGTCATGAATAGTATGATTAATGTGGGACTTTGTGTATAGGAATTTTATTGTGATTTTCAATTTTTATCAAGCAGCAGTTGCTGCTACAAGCCACTAGTATTAATTTATAACCATTCATTAATAACACTGGTCAACAAAATTAAACATTTTTTTGTTAAAAGATAAAGAATGGGTTATTATTATATCATTTTTCGTGCTGATTTCAAATCTGTTTTCAGAGCTTTTGAATAATTATATGAAATGAAGAGTCCTCTGCAAGAGTGATGGATGTCATTTGGAATACATTTTTCAGGAGAAAGAATTGAAAGTTTGAAATGCTTAGCGCTCAAAGCTTAACTGTGATTTTCCGATCATTACTGGACAATGACTATCAGTGTTAATGCCATATAACTCTCTATGTACATTCTATATGTCTTAAGGTATGCATTGACAGTCTTGGTTCATTTTCGACAAGAAAGTGACATCCATCATTCTTGCAGTGGACTCTTCAATTGTATAATTTACATTAAAATAAGTCATATGATTGAATACCATTCGTTTTGAATTCATACTGGACTTATTGGATTTTTCAAAAATGAACTCAAAATCACCGATCATTACTGGACAATGATTATCAGTGTTAATGCCATATAACTCTCTATGTACATTCTATATGTCTTAAGGTATGCATTGACAGTCTTGGTTCATTTTCGATAAGAAAGTGACATCCATCATTCTTGCAGTGGACTCTTCAATTGTATAATTTACATTAAAATAAGTCATATGATTGAATACCATTCGTTTTGAATTCATACTGGACTTATTGGATTTTTCAAAAATGAACTCAAAATCACCTATTATTATTATTATTATTATTATTATTATTATTATTATTATTATTATTATTATTATTATTATTATATAATAGTAATTATTATAAAATAAGATATTAAATATTATTATATTTCTTTATTATTAATATCATTAATATTATTAAAGATATAAAAATGAATATAATATTTATCAGTTTCATATCTAGATTCTATGCGTATTTATTCTGAAAACAAATTACCGAAATAGGCTAAATGCATACGCAGAAATGACGCTACAGGTTTCCGCCCTAAAACCAAATGATTATATAACATTTTGTAGCTATGTATAAATGGAACATATTCATCACACCGAACAGAACAACTACGTACAGTACTAGATTTTATATCATTATGCGTGTTAACTATTAGATACTATTAAAATATATAAACATTTGCACTGTAAGGATTATTTTGTTTTCTTTATTATTTTAAAGATTTTATAAAAGTTCATAGTAGGCTTACTGAGGCGTGTCTCAAAGCTCAAGTCTATACTACATGTTAGTGGCTAGCAACTAGCTGACTTGTGAACTATACACAGGGTTGCCAGATTTTACATCTACCAAGGAGGGACATCCTTTTTCATCATATAGGCTATAGTACTTATAAATAATTGATTAAATGGCGATCTTACTCGTGTTAATTGTGTAAGCATGTGCGGCTTACAGCTGTTTCGGTGCTTCTTCACACCATCCTCAGAGCCTACTAGATCTCGGCGTCATCTCGAACTTCGCTGCCTGTTGTGTGGGTGCGTTTGATTGTTGAAAAGTGTTGAAATGTGGTGTCAAATAGTGTGTGTGTTCTGAAATTGATCTGTGTGTTGAGAATTTGATCAGTGTGTGTTTTAGTGTGTCTGTATATTTCATATTGTTCTAGTGTATTGAGTTTTTGGTTTTTGGGTTGTGTGTGTGTGTGTGTGTGTAGGATTTCCATGTCTGTATTTATGTTATTCTATGTGTGGTTAGCATTAGTTATGTGTTCGGCATATGTAGATGTATTGTGTCCTCTGATTATTGCTTTAATATGTTCTTTGTATAGAGTTTGGAATGATTTGCCTGTCTGTCCAATGTAGAAACTGTCGCAACTATTGCATGCGAGTTTGTATACGCCTGTGTGGTTTTATTCATTTGTTTGTGTGTTGAGATGTCTTTGTAGTGTGTTTTCTGTTCTGTATGCTATGTTGTATTTCTGTTTTCTGAATGAGGATGCGATCTTGTGTGTGGTTTTGTTGTCGTATGTTAGTGTGATGTATTTCTTGTGTTCTTGTGTTTGTGTTGTGTTTTGTGTGTTTTTGTGTTTGTTGAGTTTTTGTTTTGTCTTCCTTATGATGTCTATTATGTTTGGGTTGTAACCATTTCGAGAAGTTCGAGATGACGCCGAGATCTAGTAGGCTTTAAGGATGGTGTGAAGAAGCACCGAAACAGCTGTAAGCCGCACATGCTTACACAATTAACACGAATAAGATCGCCACTTAATCAAGTATTTATATTCAAGTGTTAAAAGTAGTGTACGAAAGATTCAACATGGATTATAGTACTTAAATGTTTTGTGTTAAAGAAAGAGTGATATCAATATGGGCAGAATAGACATTTTCATGTCTGTATATAAATAAAATAAAATGAAATAAAAAAATTATACCGCAGCTGAAGAAAGTAATATGAATCTCAAAAATGCAATTTTAATAAAAGACTTGTGGATACAGTTTTCCAAGTACAAAACATCTGGCCATAAGTTACATCATGTTTGTCTGGCGTCTTTCTGAAGGGCTTGTGGTAATAATGTTATGCCAAATTAACTTAAGGACTGTCATCACATGTGACAAAATATTCCAATTTTAATGTTTATTAATTGATAACACTGACATAAAATTTATTGATACCTAAATTCATATTTAGTTTGTGTCTTAGCATATTGCTGTCCCGCACCGTGGCGTCGCGATCTAAGGCATCCTGCCTAGGACTCGCGTTACGGAATGCGCGCTGGTTCGAGTCCTCATGGGGGAAGAAATTTTCTCATGAAATTTCGGTCTGTGTATGGGACCGGTGTCCACCCAGCATCGTGATGCACTTGGGGAGCTACGATAGGTAGCGAAAATCCGGTTTAACAAACCAGCTATAACGGCTGGGAGGATCATCGTGCTAACCACACGATACCTCCATTCTGGTTAGATGATCGTCCACCTCTGCTCCTGTATGTGGGCCTGAGGCCAGCAGCCGGCTGGTCGGACCGGGCTCTTCAGGGCTGTAGCGCCATGGATTTAGCATATTGCTGCTCCAAACCCATCATTTAACATAAAGTATACATTTTTAGAGCTTCTCATATATTTATAACTGGACTTCAGTATTTTCAAGAAGCTTTTTCAATTCTCTGTGACATGCATTTGTGATGAATGTCTCTTTTTAAATGTTTAAAAATATCATATTTACCACTGAATTCGTTGTTACAAACCTTACACTTGCCAAAATATTCATTTTTTCAATGTGCGAACCTACATTATTAAGAAACTTAATTTAAATTTAATGTAATTATTTGGGCCTAGAAGAAAACGTTGCTACGTAGCGATAAAATTATACAAGTGATGTTAATTTTCTAAAGGCGAGACTTTTTGTGTCCCGCCTCGAATCGAAGCGGGACTCGGGACTTTTACATGAAAATCGGGACGTGTCCCACCAAATCGGGACATCTGGCAACCCTGAGTCTATACACTAGAGAGATTTGAATATATATGCTGGAATCATGGTTTTCTTCATAGACTATTCACAGTACAGTGAAACCTCTCCTTACGGATACCCCCAAGATACGGACACTCCTCATATACGGACAGATTTTTATGTCCCAACTAAAATAATATAGAAATAATGATAAATTTAACTCTCGTTTACGGACACTCTCAGACACGGACACGGACAGCTGTTTCACAGTCCTAAAGCTTGTTTTACCTCCTGACTGCGGACAGAACTTGGATTTCAAGATCTAATGTGTTACAAAAATGGAAAATTAGTACAGAAATTCCTTAACATGAAAGAAGACAATAAGGGTCTCGTAGGCTACCACTAGCCCAGCCGGCTACCCCTTGTTAGCTGGAAGCAGGTGGATAAACAACCTGTCTGATGAGTCCAAGGTTTCCGTGATCGTGAAATTGTGTTCAACACATGAGAGGGTTAGTAGGATTATTCTCTTCACTTCAATCAGTTGTTCTGTTTCTAGAGATATGGCACCTTAACGTACAGGTTGAGTTGAAAACTGTAAATTACAGTACTGCATAACTGTAGACGTAGAATAAAATTGCATGGCACAGTACTGTATTTTCCTCTTTCGATATTATCTACTGTAGTTCAAAGTCCCAAAGAATTTACTATAGTACTCTATACTATATTTAAAATTAAACTACAGTAATACATTTCATTTAAAGCGTGAAAGGATACATAATGCATAGGCCTATTATAAATTTACTGTTAGATTGATGAGCCTCCCTCCATAATAAAGGACACCTCTCACATGCGGACAGATTGTTACGTCCCTTCGATAACCGTAAATGAGAGGTTTCACTGTATTATCACAGTCTAGTATATACAGTCACGAAGCTCAATAGGCCTACGTAGTAATTATACATCCATAGATAGTTGCTAATGACTAGGATCGCTAATATCGCCTCATTACAGACAATGCGAAATAGTACCGGCACAGTCTATTGTCCCTAGTACCCTCATAACACAAGCTTCGTGACTGATATACTGGACTGTGGTATTATCTTCTTTATACTGTGGACTATTTTTCTAAAAGCCATAAAATTACGATATGCTGTACCACGAAATTAAGAATGCAGTGTCCTAATGCAGTTTAATACGAGTTATCAGCTGTTATTTTTTTAAAATTCAAATTCTGTGTTTATAAACAGTTTTCCAGTAAACAGTTCATGAAACTTGGCTCTTCGGTTTATGAACTGAATAGCAATTTCCTCAGACACTATAAAATTACGTTTAGCTATCAACAATCGAAATATATGTGAATAAAGACCTGAAATATTACAATATTGAAAACATGTAACGCAGATACTAACAATATCAATGTTCCACGTTAACGTGTTATTCTACATTGAACTCACATTTTATTTTCAAAGTATCATCAGTGGATAGTGGATGCGGGATGACATCGTTGAATGTAGGTGCACATTTACTATATGTTCCATTTTTTTTCATTCAGACCATTGGCTCATCAGGTTTTAAACGTAAACAGACGACTTCAACATGCTACTGTATCTCCGTACAGTCAGAAGGAAAAGAAAAATGACGTACTGTAGTACATATCTTGCAAGGTTCAGACCTCGTCATCATTGATGGAATTACCAGCGTTGCAGTAAACGACGAAATATTATCATAAGTTGTCAAAGCTGAATCGCCTTCGCCTATCGCTTAAATCAGTCATGTCAATTGATGCTCATAGGAACAAGCGCGCGCTTTAGAGCTCAGGAGAGCCTGAGCGCTTTACAGCGGAAAGGAAAGAGACAGACGAAAGAAGTAGTATATGCCGCTTGGTCGAGCTATATTCAGGGATGGCCAGCACTGATTCAATAGATAAAGGGAAGAGAACTTATTAAAACTGTATCCATGGTAGTTTTTAGATCTGTCTGAGAAGTTTAAGTGCATTATACGAATGAAAGTTTTAATTTTAATGCTCATTTTTCACAAGTTTGATTTTCTTTATTCAAAAGAAATATTTTCTCAACTTTTTAAATAGAAAAGTGAAATTTTCAGATATAGGCCTATTTATTTAGTAGCCTTACAGAATGTTTTCGTAAATCTAATAAACCGTAAATACGTATTACTGAAGATAGTGTATTGAAAATTTTGAAAATATTCGTATGGAAATTGTTTGTAAGGAAATTAATTAACAATGTAACTACTGTTACATCATAAGAAAAAGATACGTGCCCATGTGTTGTAAAAATGTCAGCTCTATAGCTTCAGCATATTTCGAGAAAATAATTTATTGTATTTTACGCCAGTATCATCGAACTCCAGTCGTGGAAGGGGGTAGCAAACGGTGTTTGCGGTTCTGTATCTTGATCCAATGATATAGCCAGGTTAATATTAAAAATGTTAGTAAAAATAAAATGATGTCCCTGTAGTATTTTGCCTGCCTTAACAATGTATGGAGCAGCGTACGTAACAAAAAGCAACACATTTTCATACCGAACACCACTAGGCCATAAAAGAGACATACTTAGATTTGTGAAAGAGAGTTTCAATTGAAGAGTGCTCTACTTTTTGGAGAAGTCGGTAGTTAATAAAAATGTCTCCCATGCTTTGTTACAGTGGTCATCAACTCGATGCCCTGTGACGTCATCTCAGCCAGCTCTGAAGCCCGCTGCGCTCGTGTTTTGCTGCCGCGGGCACAGCGGAGACTTGCGATGGTGGCTGCTTTTTCGTGATAATAAATATTTCTCATACTGATCAAATTAAACTTAAAGTAATGTGAATGCCTAATACTAGTATTTACATTTATGTTAAGTTAGGGATGAAATGAAAGCTGAATAAAACTAAATACTGTACTGCATTTTAGATTTCTACTTTTTCTTTTCATTTTCTTAATGCGTGACCATTAGTAAGAATATTTCCTGATCTTCTGTAATGCTAATTTTACGACATTTTTAGCCTCTTTATTGCGTACTGATTGCTCAATATTATACACTATGATCTGGCCAGTGCATGAACTGAGAAAATTTTGTAGATTGTAGTCAAATGAATTAGCTAGTTCTGTGATGGGATTTACTTATTTTCATTAAAGAAAACAATGTTTGTATATGTATGTGGATCCGAACATGCACAGTCTGTCGAAAGCTGCTGATGAAGCCTGAGAAATCTGACTAATGGAAAATGTGAATAAAAATCACACAGACTTTTTCCTGCTTTTATACAGTACCTACGTATATCACCTTCAGTTCATTAGCACACTATCAGTCTGTCCTTTCTAGCTGAAACTAAGCAGGAGCACAATCTACATCCACAGTCTATGATAGAGAGAGGGAAAAATAATATAGCAGTACTTTCGGAACAGTTCCGAGAAAATAACCGTTCCAAAAAAAGAACTGTAGGCCTAGGTCGGAACACTCTGTTCCAAAATAACAGTAGGAGTTTCTGACAGACTCTTAAGGGGCCTTTACACCGAGGCAACTAGTTGCCTACAGCATGCGATCGTTGGTTGCCACTCGTGTTGCCACGCAGCATGCTGTCGGGAGCAATCATTGCAGCATGCTGCCGACTCATTTACGCCCATTGCGATTGGTTGCTTTAATTTTTTAGAGAGTTTATGCAGAGATGTCGGTGCAGATAGGTGCTGGTGCTGCCTACCTACTTTTGAACAGGAGGACGAAACTTATTTAGAGAAAGATGTGGCGCAGGCAGATCTTCATAAATAGTGATATACATCGCAATGACTTTTTAAATAAACTCCTTGCTGATGACGCTTACCTGTTCAGAAATTTTACCTGAATTAGTAAAGAGGACTTCGATTACCTTCTCATTTCAAAATCCAATACAAATTATTTATCGAGGTAGTATACCAGCTGAAAAAACTACATTGCACATTTTTAATGTGTTCGGTATTTTGTGTATTCCAAAAACATTACTTTTGAATGTAGAGAACACAAAACGGGTCAGGAAGTTTCGAGTGTGAAAGACAGGATGAAACAATTATCCCGGGGCATGGCGACAGGCATTCTAGACCTTCAGAGACTTCCTAGAAGACCGAAAGAAGCAACAAAGGTTATCAGGGATGAGTTTAAAGCCTACTTCGTGTCGAGTGAAGGAAGTGTCCCATGGCAAGGCACTTATATTTAAACGTGTTTACCTTGTTAAAATTTGGCATAAAACTGAAGATTTGTGCTAAAAGTTAAAGTATTTATGGAAAATGTTCATTGCTACATGTATTATTGTGTACAATAAAAACATTGAAATAATTAAACCGGCTCTTTATTATTTTCCTGACAATGCATTTATTTCATAACAGGTATCCTATTATTGTAATTTTACGTAAAAATGCGTTTGATCACTAATATAGTGATTTTATGTACACTAAATACAAACATTTGCCTCGGAATCAATATTCTCATCAGTTGAAAGTCACTTTCTTGGCGCGTCAACATCAAGAAGAAAGCACAGTGAAGCGAAATGCACCCACTGATCACCCTGAGCTGACCAGCTTTTTTTCTTCCTGTAGCTGTGGAATGTTGTTCTCAAGTTTTTTTATTTTGTCTTTAGCTTCCTTTACTGCCACAATCGAACTTTAAAGCTATTTTTTTCCCCCATAACTTCAACTTCTTTCTATTATCTTTGTAATTGGGATCTCGCAAGCCCCACAAAATGTGATTTTCATGGTATTCTGCAATTAGGAGCTTTGTTTTATTTTTGTCTCTATCGCTTGGTCCGAAAAGTTGTGGGTTCGAGTACCGCCTCGGGAATGGGTGTTGTGTACGTACTAGTTTAAGAAAAGCGGAAAAACAGAAAAAATAGAAACGAAAAAAAATTATCCCAACATATCGTGCCGCATGCGACTGGACTACTGAACCCATCAGCGGTGGATAAGCTTGCGAACTGAAGCAACCGGCGGATTGGCGCCGCAAGCCGTATGCGACTGTGCTGCCACCCTAAACATGTGAGCTACCTGCAGCATGCTGCGTGATTGCCTATGGTTGCTTCAGTGTAAAGCCGCCTTTACTCATAGGAACTGGAGTACTGTGTAACGTACCGTCCAACTATCTTGTCTGGAACACTCCAGGTACTCTCTGAGACCATAACAGTTCCAGCCTAAATGTTCTCCTTGGATGTACAGTACTTCCTTCAGAATTGAATATGTTGGAAGGAGATCGAAATTTTTTACTACAATGAATTTGCGGGCGCGTTTCAATATTAGATGATCAATCTGATTGGCCAATCAGCTTCAGTTACATTGTTTGCTACTAATAAAGCAATAACAATTTAAAAAATCAAATTGTGAGATTGTGTCTATTATTATTATTATTATTATTATTATTATTATTATTATTATTATTATTATTATTATTATTACCATTTCAAAGTCACTGTTTTACTACATCAAATGAAGAAAACATTATACAAATTTATATACCGCACTGTATTGCGTTATAAAATTTGTATATTGTAACATATCTGCCTTCTAAAGGAAGGAAAGATGAAGGGAGAATATTTTGGGACAAAAGAAGATGATAGACGACATTAAGATATTATATAGATCATATGCGGAGACTAAAAGGAAGGCAGAAAATAGAAAGACTGGAGAACGCTGGATTTGCAGTGAAATACCTGCCCTTGGACAGAACACTATGAATGAATGACTATGGTAACATAACAGTGCAAATGTAGCCCAACTAATCTCAATGTTTATTACCAAGCTGCGGATTTTTAGGCAGTAAAAACAGTTGAAATAGGCAGGCAAAATAGGCATTCAACATTCTAAAATAGGCATTTAAAAAGGCACTAACAAATTTCTAATTCTCAATGGCTAACACGAGCGTAGCGTAGCATTACAGACTACTTTCTATAGGAATATCATTATGGCAGTGAATAATTAAATATTCGTCCAAATGTATTGAGAACTGATGTCTATTGTCTGTAAGAATGTTCTTAAATTGGGAGAAACTCCCACTTCACGTGAAGTGATGGGGCAATACTTCAGGGATCCAGTTTCAGCTGGGGACCAAACCAGTGGGAACGAGGTAATGTCAATGTATTTTCCAGTCAGTGCTTCTGATGACTTTTGCTTTGGCATATCTCCACAGTATACTTCACGTATTACAGCAGAAAACTCAACTGCATACTCAATTCACAATCTCACAAAACGGATACACAGTTTAAAACAACTACCCAAGTCTACACAGTGATTCATGCGGTTTTCGAAATACATTTTTTCTTATTGGTTGATTTTAAATTATTCGAATTTCTCCGCGCTCTGCTGGCAGGAAAACGTAACACTCATAATAAAATTATCGATAGTGCTATATCACTTCCCTCAGCTAGATAAAAAAAACAAGTTACAGATTCAAAAAATGTCGATAGAATGGACAGTAAATTCAAGTATAATATATAATACGGATATTTAGGCAACTTTTAGGAATTTATAAGAAAATAAGCATTTACTAGTGAAATAGGCAATTATAGGCACTGTAGAATTCGCATATAATACTCACAATGTCTTAAAATGTATATGTAACCTAAAACCTTCCGCCTTCAGGTTAAGGATTAAAATAGGCATATAGGCATAAATCCGCAGCTTAGTAATTACAAATAAATTATGAAGCTTCAATAGAGACTACTATCACGTAGTAGTAATATCTCTTATTTAACAGGAGGAATGGTCAAACCATTGCAACGTTTTATGGTTTGTATAAATTACTGTTACACCTGACTGTATAGTCGTGGTTCAAATTGCATTATGGTACAAGATTTTTTAAAACGGAACTAGTTCCGAAATAATATAAAATTTTGATGATTATTACGTTAAGTCAGGCGCTTGCCGCTATTTCGGAACTGTTCTTTGGAATTAGTACTTTCTTGAAAACGGAACTCTTGGAAAAGTTCCAGAAAAAGAACGATTTTTCCCAACGCTAGGTTATGAAAATCTTGAAATCTGACATCATACGTTCAAGTCTTGAAACTGTGAATGAAATTCCTGACGACTGTTGAGACATACTACTTCTATTCAACATTGCAGTTAGCTTCTACCAAGAGCCGCTACTGAACGGGAGATAGGGTTGTATAATGCCGAGCACGAGGTAATGCACGCTTGCCCCGTACGGAAGCAGTGATGAGCGCCCATGCCCATGGATGGGCAACTCGTGTGCTAAAAAACCTTGAAAGAGAGAAAGGCAGACGGAGCCAGCCGCAGCAGTTACAAGTTGTTTGTAGTTTCGCTGCAAAAGCCACGGGCGCTCTGGCGGCTCATGCAAGTGATCGTGATATCTATTCTATGATTTGAATTTCAGAATGACGCACGGTACAATAATTATAGTAATTTTAGAGAGACTATACCTAAACACATAACAAAATTATATTATTTTCTAGCTTTGTAAATTAGTTTAGTACTGGAAACACAAACTGAATACAGCCTTTTCAAGATACAACAAATATAGCTGCAACACTTATTTATTATTACACTATTTGTTAATATTTCTTATTATATGTCCTATTTGAAACGTAGAACGCGAGAATTTACAAGTCTTTATACATTAAAGAGGATTCCTCTGTTCTCAGAAAGGTAATAGTCTATATACGCAAACAATAACAAATTCAAGGAACTATTTTTTACATGTCACGGCAGATGAAATAAGCTTACTTCTGATTTCTTTATTTACTTTGAGTGCTTTTACACTTCTTTCTTGTATTAAACTCTGCCTCAAGCACATATAGTATATATGGAAGCAAAGAGTATATTTGGAAATTCTTACTTAGGCAACATTATAAACAGTTCGATTCCTGATTTTGCTGGAATCTGAGTGGCGTGCTGTTCTGTAGATTTATTAATTCAAGCTATAAATTTTCAGGATTTTCTATCGGCGGCGTAAGCCAAAAATATTTCACAAAAATGTCGATTCCTTGTCAATTGTCACTGTTTCTCCAAACTTAGCAGTAGGTCTTGAAGTAGGGTCTTATATTTGATAAGAAGATTTTCTTATCACTCTTCAAGATAGTTTATAGTCAAAGAAAATGAAGTTGTCTATATTCTACATGATACTACCACATTTCAAATTTATCCATAAACGTTCTTAGCTAGTGGATTATATGTCGTGCAATTCTGTAACTCGCACGCACAACGTGCTAATAATATTTGATTTCAGTCTCACCTTGTTGATATCTCATTTTTACCTTTAGCTGTTCTAAAGCAGATGCAGACAGTATTTCTTTACTAAAACCTTCACTGTTTATTTGTAACATAAAATGTCATGCGTAAGAAAGTATAATAGAATACAAGCTTTACCGCTCTTCTTAATAAAAAAATGCTCTTTTTACTCGTAACTAAAGGGAAATGATCTAAGGATTATATTGTTTTTCACTTAAAACGAGCCGCCACTCACTGCAGACGCAATCGAACTTGTGTCTTGAAAGAACCGCACACAGACAGTACAGCTAGTACAGAGTCCGTTGTACCTGCACTGAGATTGTGTTGACACTTTGAGAGCACGAGTTGCCCACCCATGCCCATGCCCGTTTTCAGTCGAGTTGACGATCTCTGCTTTATTAGGTGACAAAACACCTACAACCGCATTAGCCACACGTTTTCCTAAAACATCACTAGTCTCATCAATTGAAACACATATTTTGTTGTCACTTACATGTTATTTAATTCTGTTCATGCCGTCGTTATAACACTGAGTTACATATTTTTTACGTAGCTAGCACGGATTCGCTCGTAATCTGCTGATGTGTGTATTTCTGAAGAAAACCTCTAAAATCGGGATCACTCAATTTCTTTAGAGCAGCTGTGTCTCATGAGCACATTGTGGCTCGCAATGATAGCTATGCATTTCTCTTGCTTCCTACCTCCTCCAACCCTCACCCTCTCACTCACTGGAGTCAAAGTCCGTTCCATTTGTATTTGTCTCTGACCTGCGAGTGGCGTCGTCGCAATGTCTCTCTCGAAACCATGTACCTCTACAAAACGAAAGTTTCAAGTAGGATGGGAGGACGCATTTTTTTGCTGCCAATATGATGAGAATATTAAATGTATGATTGTTCACAAGTATTGCGAGGAAAACAGTTGTATAACATAAAACGGCATTATATACATGTCACTCATGAAACATTAAAAGGTTAAGTATTATTATTATTATTATTATTATTATTATTATTATTATTATTATTATTATTATATCATCATCATCATCATCATCATCATCATTATCATCATAATCTCTGTACGTCGATTATTTTTCAGCACATGTACGAATAATGCGGTTAGATCTTCAATTTAAACGCACAGATTTACAATGTGATATTAAATGAAAGTTAGATGTGAGGACTTGACAAATGTTAAACTTTTCAAAACTTTGCCAAAAAATAAATATCCGAAGCTTCGTTCTTTCGCTTGCTTGTTGAAGCCATGTTCGCTACAACTTACGTTTGTGAAAAATTATTTTCAACAATGAAAATAGTAGAAACCAAATTTAGATCACGACTTACAGACAAATACCTTCGTGATCTACTACGACTGGCAGTGACATAATTCCTGATTTTGAAACTCTGTCGCAGAAACATTCTGAAGTCAGTTAATAGGTTGTGATAATCTATGTTTTCTTGTTCATTTCTTTCTTTGTTACACATACTAAACATTAGTTTGTAACCTTGTACTGTATGAAATTATATTCAAGTACTTGACGTAAAGAAAATGAAAATCCGTTAATAAGTCAGATAGTTGCTTCACTTCCCCTTCGAGTATCCGCCTCCCTCCATAGGTGCTATGCACGTTGCAGGTCACACAGTGGCTCGGCGCACGATCACATTTTCGCCACGGCTGCTTTAGAGGCATATTTGCACTGAGCATCATGTTGCACATGTCTTTGAAAAACGTTTCGTTTAGACTCGAACAACTAGATGATGATGATGATGATGATGATGATGATGATGATGATGGTGCCTCAGACTTCATTCCAACGCATTTCCTGTGCGATGTACTGTTGCAATGTTTCTCTATAGCCGAGTTCTGGTTTTTATTTCAATTTTACATACATTACACACGATAATATTGTCTTCGTTAATATACATAAAATGTCACTCCTATACTTCATTGCACTTCGTATGTCTGAGCGAATTGAACGTTTTGCCTTCGACATTATGAATGGGTCAGCACAACACTATTCAACGCGTACTAAATACTTGAGCAGGATAACACAACTGCCCACATTACGTTGCAATGTTACTATGAACGGACCGGGTTCCTTCGTTCTGTTTGCTGCTGTACTCGCCAAGTACACAAAAGACGGAAAACTCGGCACGTGCCATATAGCCTACTCTGATACGAAACAACTTAACTTTTCCTTAAGTCATCCCGCATACACTGTCTGTGACAGATTTCATAACCCCAATTTTATTGTTAATGAGGTATCCATGTTTGTTTAGTACAGGCCTACAAGTCAACAATCAAGCAAGAATTTTCGTTTACTGACTACTACGTACTTGATTGATATTCACTACGCAGCTTTGGATCGTAAATTCTGATGTCACATCCGGCTATTTAGTCAACAATCTAGTACACTTGAGCTGAAAATGTAGCTTTGTGACACGGCCTGTATAGCGAATGTGCAATTTAAACTAAATTTAAAATGCAAATTTTTGATATTGTATATGCATTATTAACATAGTTTCAATTCTACAGTTACACCTCTTCAATAAATATGTAGTAATAATAATAATAATAATAATAATAATAATAATAATAATAATAACAATAATAATAATAATCGTATTTTTGCAAGCGTTGTCAAGGACGGGTATTTTCCCTGGACCAAAAAGTAAAATACAAATTAAGTAAAATTAGTATATTACCATGGACCTAGTGGAGCTGGTCATTTTCATTCTCTAGGTCAGTGGTTCCCAAACTTTTTGAAGACGCGACCCATTTTTGGCCGAGGCATTTGTTTGCGACACCTCCCCCCACTACCGTACTTGTATTTAACTCCATTCAAAAATACAAATTCCTGTAAACTCTAAAAAGACAATTTTACTCTAAAACCAGTAAATACCATCCAACCTTTTACTTACCGATATCTGCAAGATGAGAAATCGGATTATGTAAACCTATGTTCCAATACCCTTTGGCTTCTTGACTGGTCTATCTTATTGATATGTATTTTTCGAAACGTAAACGCTTCGAATAGTAGCTTTCAAGACCAAGATGTCGATAGAGAAGTTATAAGGAAACTTGATTTCTAGTCGATATTACTTGAAAAAAAAAAGAAATTTGGTTCATACCAGTGCACTAAAAAACTCGTGAAAAATGTAGTTGTGTGCCGTATGATACGACAAATATAGAGTTTGTTTTTTGTGGATATGCAATTATGTTTCCATAATTTTAAACAGCTTTTTGAGTATTTTCATGGAAGAAACGCAAAACAATTATGACAGTCATCGATGGATATTGAATCTGTATTTAGACAGTTGCGTTCAACTGGGTATAATTTTAAAAAAATGTTAAGGAAATACTTACCGATATTGAAATATATATGAACTGATGGAATATTGAAACTATACTTTTTTCGCCGAGCTTAGATCAGTTTTTGCTTTATATCTTGATATCGCAAAATGAGCAACTAAATTTTTATAGCATTTGCAAATTCGTATTTATGCAAAATAAGTTTCTAGTCTATGATTGCCATCAAAAGAAAATCGAGCAATTGAAAATGATAACAGTTTGTATGGATATATTACTTTAATGTACCGAAATACATAAGAAGTTTCCATGCAGATATTCTCGGTCATCATACGATGAAAGAGTAGTGGAACGGAGAAAATTTCTCTCCGACACCCGGATTTGAACCCGAGTTTTCAGCTCTACGTGCTGATGCTTTAACCACTAAGCCACACCGGATTCTCATCCCGGTGTCGGATCGAATGGTCTCAGTTTAAGTTCCACCTTTTGGATTCCTTCTAGTGGCGTAGTGCAAAGGGCAGGCCACTAGAGGGGACCCATTTACACACAAAAATCACTGCAAGATATTCGAAAATACCTCAATAGACCCGTATAGTACACAAAGGTTTCAATCTGCGGGACATGGATTGTCTAACGCGGTGAAAGATTGTCGTTTATTTCCCCTGTTGCAGCAAATATCCGAGTAAAAATCTCTTGGAAGATCAATTTTCTTCCCGAAATAAAACAAATATAAACAAAAAAATTAAAGAAAAATAAAAAAATACACATGTGGATCTAATACTTTGTCCACATGCCACCGGCGTCTATCACTGCCTGGCATCTTTGGGCATTGAGTCCACCAGATCCCGGAAATAGTTCTGGTCTTCAGTGAGATCTTCCAAGGGGTTACAGGTCATTTTTCCGAAATCAACTTTTCGAATGCCAGTTTTTCCGAATGTCCTTTTTTCCGAGTGAACATTTTTCCGAATGCCTCCTTTTCGAATGACCATTTTTCATAGGATCTGTTTTCCGAAATCAAGAATATTAAATGAAATAATTGATAAAGTTACGAGAACATTAAATTTATTGTGATTTTACAATTAAAATTGAATATATTAGATGGCCAGTATTTCTTGCCTTTTCAGAACCTTAAATTGTACCCAATTATTCTCAAGTACTGAAGACGGCGGTTTTCTTCCTTGTATGTTTCGTATTCCAATGTTATTGCCCTAATTCTGTTTTGTACTGCTATCCAACGCTTTCTTGGCTGTGCTTTTACCTTCCTTCCCAATCTCATTTCTACTTTTCACCAACTCTGCTTGTGCTTCCTCTCTATTCGGAGCATTCAGTGAGGCGACACATCAACACTTTTAAGAATGACTATTTCTTCATCATTTCTATCTGTTATGGCTCTTGCTGAACACTCCTTCCGTCTCAGTCTTACACATTCCCAATATATATTTCCACCAGGACCATTTTTACCTTTATAATCTATACTGGCTTAGTTAAAAGTCCCGCACCATCTAAATAACTTTTGAAGCATACGGTTCAGTGACATGAAACTTGGTATGTGAGGATAACCATATACTAAGAAATCAATAATGGTATTACCGATTTTTTTATACTTCCGGTTTAAACGGAAGTAACTCCAACTCTATTATTTTAAATGGAACGCCCAATATATTAGTATTGTCCAAAAATCTGAAAGTTATAATTTATAAAACAGTTATATTATCGGTTCTTCTGTATGGTTGTGAAACGTGGACTCTCACTCTGAGAGAGGAACATAGGTTAAGAGTGTTTGAGAATAAGGTGCTTAGGAAAATATTTGGGGCTAAGCGGGATGAAGTTACAGGAGAATGGAGAAAGTTACACAACGCAGAACTGCACGCATTGTATTCTTCACCTGACATAATTTAGAACATTAAATCCAGGCGTTTGAGATGGGTAGGGCATGTAGCACGTATGGGCGAATCCAGAAATGCATATAGAGTGTTAATTGGGAGACCGGAGGAAAAAAGACCTTTAGGGAGGCCGAGACGTAGATGGGAGGATAATATTAAAATGGATTTGAGGGAGGTGGGATATGATGATAGAGACTGGATTAATCTTGCACAGGATAGGGACCGATGGCGGGCTTATGTGAGGGCGGCAATGAACCTTCGAGTTCCTTAAAAGCCATTTGTAAGTAAGTAAGTAAGTAATATATTAGTATTAGTATTTATTTATTTAACCTGGTAAAGATAAGGCCGTCAGGCCTTCTCTGCCCCTTTACCAGGGGATTACAACTATAATATGAACAATAAAATTACAATTAATATTAAATTTACAATTACAATTACAATAAAAATTAAAGTACGACAAGATTACCTGATTAATGAAAGCTAGACATTTTATCATAGAAGTTAAGAACAAATTATATTTTTGTATTTACTGAATTACAAATTAAACCTACAATAACAAAAATCTATAGTGATGTAATTACCGGATATTGAAATATTTCGTGACATATTAAGAGAACTATTTACAAGAAACCATGTCTGAACGAGTCTCAATTACTGACCAACTGCCTAGTAAGTTTGCGTTTGAATTCAATTTGATTTCGACAGTCCCTGATGCTAGCAGGTAACGAATTCCAGAGTCATGGCAGGGCTATTGTGAAAGAGGATGAGTATGAGGAGGTGCGATGGGATGGTATTGTTAGTATTGTTTCATGGCTAGAGCGTGCGTTCAGATTGTGGTGGGAAGAAAGGTAAGTGAAGCGAGAAGACAGGCACGAAGTAATAGAAGAGTTCAAGATTTCGAAGAGAAGTGGTCGTTAAGAGGTTTTCGAAAAGTACCCGCACTCGATACTTCTGTACAGATTCATGCCCGTGTGCACCATTCTCGATTAAAATTTGACAATGGTTAAGTCGGCACTTGACCATCTTCAACGCCAATTTGCTGAGTATCAATCTCGATCAAAGTTAAACAAGCGAGTTGATGATGATCAAATTTGATCACGGGTGTGGGACCGATTATCTTGAATTGAACATGGTCAAGTCGAGAAAACCAAAATGGCGGCACGATTTGACGTGCTTGATGGAATTGAAGATGAAATTATGTATCTTGAACACGCAAATCACTGCGGAAATAACAGAATTGGTGTTATTGTAGAAAGAGTAAGTTTGTAGATGAATAATAAAAATGTTTTTTTTCTCAAAATAGACTAATGTTTTATATATGTTTCTGCTTTGGAAGATCGTGACTTTACTTGAGGACAAAATATTATTTAGGCCTAACTGTCCAATTTTGTTAACATAATAATAAAGTAGTTATTCTATGCCGGTAATAATATAGCAAAACTAAATGACCATTTTGTAGAATCCGAGATGATCACTTATTAGCTATAGGTTTGCCGTTTGAAACTATTAGGACCTACATGACGTTTTGGACAATTAGGCTGTTTACACTTGAATTAAGAGAAATTACACGGATACTTTCCTTTCCCTCTTACTCCAAAATTTCAACCCTGTGAACACAAAATAAATGGATAAATTTCAGAACAAGGATACTTTCCTTTCCCTCTTAACCTACTCCAAAATTCCAACCTTGTGCACATAAAATAAATTGACACTAAAAACTTCCTTTTCGTATGCATGATGATGCGTATTCGACATACACAGACGAACTGGTTTTTTTTTTTTTTTTAATAATTGTTAGCGAGGTATCCGTATACTGAAATTTTCCCAAATAAATTATTGGCACTGAAATGTGTCTTTTCGTAAGCAAGATGATGAGCATTCGATAAACACATACAAATCTGCTCTTTTTAGTAGCCTGTTTCAAGATAATTGTCAGTGAGGTATCCGTATACTGAAATTTTCCCAAATAATTATTGGCACTGAAATGTGTCTTTGCGTAAGCAAGATGATGAGCATTCGACAAACACATACAAATCTGCTCTTTTTAGTAGCCTATTTCAAGATAATTGTCAGTGAGGTATCCGTATACTGAAATTGTCCCAATTATTATCAATAATATGAAATAACCACTGTATAAATTACGTTACAAATTATGTGGAATTATGTAAACACGTATAACTCATGTGAATTGTGAGGTTAAATCCAACCAGGTAGCCTGCTTTTCTCTTAGAGAACTTCCGTCAGTAGGCTACTTTTATTCTGTAATATGGATGCATAATTGCTGACGAGTTCTAAAGGAATTCCCACTTCAAACTGTGAGAAGTTCGGTGCTCATTTCTTTTTTTCTTCCATGATTATTGGAACTTGTTATTTGAAAACTGCGAGGATGTTTGAAAGCAGTCCGACAAACAAAAACGAAGCGATAATTGACAGCGTGCGTTCGTTCGCTATTTTATACGCGGTAACCTAGCGCTCAGATGATTCTTCTCAAGCGAGCGTACCGTCAGCCGACGGTACTGAGTTGATCGAGGGAAAATGTCGGTGCACCGCATCTGTAACTTGATCATTGTCAAGAATTAACCATGTTTCCGTGATTGCTGATAAACGGGCTAGATGATCGAGAATGGTGTACACGGCCATCAGTGTTGCTAAGTCAAGAAAACAGAAAACTGTATCGAACATTAAAATAATAAACGCACTACCTAAATAACTTTTGAAGCATACGGTTCAGTGATATGAACTTGGTATGTGAGGATAACCATATGCTAAGAACTCAATAATGGTATTACCGAGTTTTTTATACTTCCGGTTTAAACGGAAGTAACTCCAACTCTATTATTTTAAATGGACCACCCAATATGTTTTTTTATTTTTTAATAAAGCTCATTAAGAGCTTTTCAAAAAGTACCCCCACTTGATACTTTTCTATAAATTCAGTGTTGCTAAATAAAAATGGAAGTGGTGCAAGATATTCCTAAAGCCTGGTTAAATCATTCCTTAAATGGTTTCTATGATCGAGTGACACATTGTAAAGCAGCTGAGGGCTATCAATTTGAACACATAATTTAGAAGGTGAGCTAGCTTTGTTTTGTTTTTGTTAAGGAAGGAGTATTTTATTATTTGAATATTCGATACACTTTTCTGTTTTCTTGACTTAGCAACACTGAATTTGTACAGAAGTATCGACTGTGGGTACTTTTTGAAAAGCTCTTAATGAGCACTATACAAATATATATATATATATATATATATATATATATATATATTGGGTGTTCCATTTAAAATAAGAAAGATGGAGTTACTTCCGGTTAAACCGGAAGTAGAAAAACTCGGTAATACCATTATTGAGTTCTTAGCATATGGTTATCCTCACATACTAAGTTTCATATCACTGAACCGTATGCTTCAAAAGTTATTTAAGTGGTGCGTTTATTATTTTAATATTCGATAGGCCTACACTTTTCTGTTTTCTTGACTTAGCAACACTGAATTTGTATGGAAGTATCAAGTGTGGGTACTTTTTGAAAAGCTCTTAATGAGCACTATTCAAAAATAAAAATTTATATTGAGTGTTCCATTTAAAATAAGAGATTTGGAGTTACTTCCGGTTAAACCGGAAGCAGAAAAAACTCGGTAATACCATTATTTTCTTCGTATATGGTTATCCTCACATACCAAATTTCATGCCACTGAACCGTATGCTTCAAAAGTTATTTAGGTAGTGCGGGACTTTTAACTAATCCTGTATATTTAATTTGAACTGTGACGGGAAATTTTATGAAAACTATACATTCTGTAAGATTGTGTGATGTCTCAATCGAAAGCTAATAATATTAATATTGCGGGAAAATCTAAATGGTTTGTAGCGAAGTTCATAAAAAGCTTTGAAATTAAAAAAAAAAAAAAAAAAAATGTAGGCCCGTAGCAGTAAACCGTATGCCGTAAGTAGGACATCTTACATTTCGTTTTGTAGTGCTGTGCAGAGGGCCGTGTTCATGTAATTTACTTTATCTTCATTTGAGTTTTAATTTAGAAATCTTCTCACTATTTGTGAGCTGTCACAAGGAACAAAGAGTACTTAACCACATAAATATTTACAAGTTCAGTGAACCATACAGCTTTTTGAGGTTTTTTGAAAGTCGTGAATGGTGTCAGTAATGTGGGGCTTTGTATATAGGAAAGGCTGCATTTCAAATACCGGTAATGAAATTTCAAACAATAAAACATCGTGTTTCCTTAAAACGTTCATAAATGTAGTTATCGAAGCCTTCTGTACATGCGAGATGTTGACGTCACAATATCATGCTTTTCGAGACATCGATAATAATTGTTTACCGATCATCTTTCAACTGTTACGTATTTTTTTCGTGCTTCAATATTGTACGTATGATTTTTATCTGGTGTTACTAAAAAAGTAATAGTGTTGTTAAGTTGTGAATTTAGTTCTTCTTCATGAGTTCATTAATATGAGTGTAGCTGGTCCATCAAGAAAATGTGGTTGGACGTTTAGAAATGTAACTGCATTAAGAACTCATAAACGAATAGCCTATGTAGAAAATGATGTTTGTAACAACGTTTCAAGAAGTGAAATTTTGCATGAAGAAAGTATTACATATTACGATGTGAAATAATTTAAAAAATATGTACGTCCATCGCAGCAAACACGTATACCGTAGGACATCTTGCAGTTCATTTCGTAGTGTTGTGCAGTGGGCAGTGCTTCAAGTAATGTACTTCATCTTCATTTGAGTTATTAATACAGCTGTGTTAGATTTTTTAAGGTCATGAATAGTATGATTAATGTGGGACTTTGTGTATAGGAATTTTATTGTGATTTTCCATTTTTATCAAGCAGCAGTCGCTGCTGCAAGCCACTAGTATTAATTTATAACCATTCATTAATAACACTGGTCAACAAAATTAAACATATTTTTTTTGTTAAAAGATAAAGAATGGGTCATTATTATAGCATTTTTCGTGCTGATTTCAAATCTGTTTTCAGGGCTTTTGAATAATTATATGAAATGAAGAGTCCACTGCAAGAATGATGGATGTCATTTGGAATATATTTTTCAGGAGAAGCAATTGAAAGTTTGAAATGCTTAGCGCTCAAAGCTTAACTGTGATTTTCCGATCATTACTGGACAATGACTATCAGTGTTAATGCCATATAACTCTCTATGTAGATTCTATATGTCTTAAGCTATGCATTGACAGTCTTGGTTCATTTTCGACAAGAAAGTGAATTAAATGTGAAGCACAGGAACGCCATTTCATAATTTCAATTAAGAAACACGCCAAACGAATTATCTTTACACCAAAAAGCGGATGCTCCCTGGACCAAAAATACACAAATTCAATCTTCTAACACGTTTTTTTTTAATACTTTCGTTTTAAGTTTATTTCAGTGATTTTGAAAAAGGTAAGAAGTGGTGTTCCTGTAATTCACAATCATCCATCATTCTTGCAGTGGACTCTTCAAATATAA
This sequence comes from Periplaneta americana, assembly GCF_040183065.1. Classification (NCBI taxonomy): domain Eukaryota; kingdom Metazoa; phylum Arthropoda; class Insecta; order Blattodea; family Blattidae; genus Periplaneta; species Periplaneta americana. The sequence goes on along the minus strand of NC_091132.1, from coordinate 155,584,570 downwards.
TTCAAACCTTTCTAGTATTGAAATCTTGTAACATTTTATCTAAAATCATATTTATTTATCTAAAATATGTGTGAAATATGTTTTAGACTATACTTCGCTTGAGAAATATCTCTTTTGAGTGTCCAGCAGTAGTCTGACAGAATATTTGGGCTCCATTTTTTCTGGGAGTGCTTGTCCAATTCAGAAAAATCCTGATGAAAACGCTCCACATGTTCTTCGCTCACTACCGAAGGTTTTGAGAAAAGAAAAAAATAGATGAGCATCCAAAAAGTTATTTTGAGAGATATGACATCCCATCACATTACAGTTCTGAATCATCTCGCTGACAAGTTCTCTGTAATCTTCTGATCTGTGGTTTCTAGAAAGTAACAGTCTGTTGAATGATCCTAGGTACTCGGCATACCATAGGAATTGGAAAAGGCATATGACGGGATCTTTTTAGCCAACCAGTTAATAGAATCACATGGAGCGCAACAGATTTCAGGGGACCTGTTCATGTTATCTATTTTGCAATCAAAAAAATACTCGTAAGCTCTTTTAACTAGTGTAGTAAAATTCAAAGTTAACTAATCACAAACTTAACAAAAATTGTTTATCATTTATACACTATTTCGAGGTATGTTTCACTTTATAAGATACTTTTACCACACTCAAAATTAGGACAAACTAAAGACAGGTTATGAAACTTGTTTCATGAATGTAAGTTCCAACTCAACTCAGAATTAATACTAACTCACATAGTCTTAAATAAATTTATTTTTATGAATTCTGACTTCACAGGCAACAATGATCTAAAGTTATGAGTGAATTGTTAAAGCAATAAAATGAAATATTCCAAATATTTTCTTTTTCATTAGCATGTTAAGGACTGTATATAGCAATAAAAATATAAACGATTTTTCTAAAGTGACAGAAAAATGGTGGGTGGTAGAAAAATTCTGATTTCATTTCTGCAATTAGCAGATGAAATTATATAAGAAACAGCATAAATTTTACATTTAACAAAATCACTATTAACCAGTGTAATTTCATAGCCCGTTTACCTGAAGTAATAATTTGTACATCCATTGCGACTTGGTAATTTCAAGACTTGTTCATTTCAAGATATTAATGAATACTAATAATTTGGAGAAATGTCCATTCGGAATAATGGTCATTCGAAAAAATGATCATTCGGAAAAGAGGGTTTCGGAAAAATGGTCAGTCGGAAATTTGATTTCGGAAGAATGAGTGCAAATCCTTCCCAAGTAGCCAGAACTTGATCCCGCAACTGATCTGGATTTTGAGTGGGTTGTTTCGATATTTTCGATATTTGTCAATCTCTTTTTCAGGCCTTCCCGTTTATCATCTTTGAATGTTTATGGCGGTGTACGCGGAGTGTTATTCTGCTGAAAAACTAAATTTCCTAGGGAAAGAAAACGATTATAAATTTCATGAATCCTGTTTTTGTGCTTCTGTTTTAAAGCCAGCGCAAACAATAACAATCTCTCTGGATCCATCTTCTTGACCATTTTGTAGAAAATGTCTATTATGAACCATTATTATAGCATCTAGTGTGCCCATGTTCATATCTTATCGCTAGCTATAATAATGCACAAAAGCATAGCGCTGTATGGTATAGCGTCCGGTGTAGACTATTAAGCATAATAAAATATTAAATGGTAATTAAGATTTAAGTTACATATAGTTAAGGAATAACGATTTTCACACCCAATTCCTTTATTTATAAGTCACAGGGCAAAACATATTTCCACAACTAATGCGAACCATGTCTAATTAATTTCAAGTAGGCCTAAATCAAGTTAAGCCCGGTTCAGACGGTGCGTGTTTCTGTGATGGATTCCAAGGTGGCTGCGCGGATGGGTAACCTGCATGGTCACTTGCCGGAAGTAATGCGGTCTGGTGGCTCCGTGGATGGCTAGCTTGCTGGATTTCGAGGGTAGGTTCCTTGCGATTTTTCGTGATGGTTTGCAGGCTGGAACCAAAGATGATCATATAATATCACCTCTGAAACCATGTCGCCATGTTCGTTGTTTTCCAACTAAACCTGTTTTTTCTATATTCTTTAGTTTCTAAGAAACAAGAATTAAATATCGGACTTTAGCTATTTTGTACTTATGGCTTAATTACTTTATTACGACATTTACTACGGTTAATGTAGGACTTTAGTTGTTTTTCACTAACGGTTTAGTTTCTTTCTGACCATGAGTGTTGGCAACAGATGAAACAGCAGATGATTTTCGAATTTGAACTGTGAAAAGAGCCAGCTCCGTGTGAACAACTTCCATCACCGTAGCCAACACGGGAGCCACCAAGTGAGCACGCAGGGCAGCCATCAGCGCAGCCACCTTGGAATCCATCACAGAAACTTGCACCGTCTGAACCAGGCTTTAATGTCCACTTTCGAGATGGATTTGAGGGAGGTGGGATATGATGATAGAGAATGGATTAATCTTGCTCAGGATAGGGACTAATGGCGGGCTTATGTGAGGGCGGCAATGAACCTCCGGGTTCCTTAAAAGCCAGTAAGTAAGTAAGTAAGTAAGTAAGTAAGTAAGTAAGTAAGTAAGTAAGTAAGTAAGTAAGTATTTGTTAGTCCCGCGCAGTGACGTCGTGGTTTAAGGCATCCTGCCTAGGACTCGCGTTACGGAATGCTCGCTGGTTCGAATCCTCAGGGAGGGAAGAAATTTTCTCATGGAATTTCGGCCAGTGTATGGGACCGGTGCCCACCCAGCATCGTGATGCACTTGGGGAGCTACGATGGGTAGCGAAATCCGGTTGCGAATGCCAGCTATAACGCCTGGGGGGGATCATCGTGCTAACCACACGATACCTCCATTCTGGTTGGATGATCGTCCACCTCTGCTTCGGCATGTAGGCGTGAGGCCAGCAGCCGGCTGGTCGGTCTAGGATCTTCACGGGCTGTAGCACCACGGATTTTATTTATTTGTTAACAGTCTTTACCGCACATTTACGCTGAATTCTTTTCCCTGGCACTACTTCTAACTACTAAGGGACGACATACAACTGCACATTGTCTCCTTTCTGGGACTATACGACAGAACGTTTTTTCTAAGACAGTACCTGCTACATTATTTGCATGCAGCCCAACAATGAAGCAACGCGGTTACAAAATAATAGTGAATGGAGAAAAAAGTGCTGCTACTATTATTATTATTATTATTATTATTATTATTATTATTATTATTATTTTCGCCATAATTATAGCTTTGTAATCACTGGATTCCTGATTACAGTGGTGACTCATTTGAGGCAGGATGATATTTTGTAAACAATAACTACAGGGTTGGGCAGATAAAACCGGCCCGTGTTATGACATTGATAGGTACTAATGATTTGAAACAAACTTCAAATGGAATGAAAATAAAACGCATTTAGGCTACCTTAATAATAAATGTTGGAAGTGCCCTCCATCTGCATCTAGACACGTCTGTGCACGTTTTAACAGGTTCATGAAAACACGTGTCAATTCCTCATGGGTGATAAATTCATTAATTCGCGCCGTAAGGTGAGGAGTCCAGACAGAAGGAGTTCTGTTCCTTGTTACATTTTTTATGGATCCAGTCGTACGCCAGTTTCGCACCAAATCTTGAATGCTGCTTTTCGCTGGTACTGAGCGAAGTGGATATTTGTCTCTGAATAATTGTTGTGTTTCCTTAATAGAGCTGGTCTGTAGGCCTACGTACGCTATTCGCTCTGGTATTGAATAAGTCATGCTTATTTAAAAAACAACTCTTTACATGTGTTTAGAACGTCTGACTTTTAAACAGCAACCAGAAGAGGTTATAAGCAACAATGGCGTAACAACAATGACACAAAACACGCGAAAGATACAGTATAGCCAACATAATTACATTTTCAAGAAAAAAGAAAGAAAAGAAAACAATACTCTATATAATTTATTTTCCAAATCATATGACATGAGATGGGGCCGGTTTTATCTGCCTAACCCTGTACAATTTAGGTATTTTAATATACAGAGTTAGATCAAGTCCCGCACCACCTAAATAACTTTTGAAGCATACGGTTTAGTGACATGAAACTTGTTATGTGAGGATAACCATATACTAAGAACTCAATAATGGTATTACCGAGTTTATTCTACTTCCGGTTTAACCGGGATTAACTCCAACTCTCTTATTTTAAATGGAACACCCAATATATTATTTTATTTTTGAATAGTACTCATTAAGAGATTTTCAAGAATTACTCACACTTGATACTTTTGTACAAATTCAGTGTTGCTAAGTCAAGAAAACAGAAAAGTGTATCAAATATTAAAATAATAAACGCACTACCTAAATAACGTTTGAAGCATACGGTTCAGTGATATGAAACTTGGTATGTGAGGATAAGCATATACGAGTACTAAGAACTTAATAATGATATTACCGAGTTTTTTCTAAGTAACTCCAACTCTCCTATTTTAAATGGAACACCCAAAATATATTTTTTTTATTTTTGAATAGTGCTCATTAAGAGCTTTTCAAAAAGTACCCACACTCGATACTTCAGTACAAATTCAGTGTTGCTAAGCAACTTCAATTTCAGTGCGACTAGCATTTGTAATGGTCATCTTGATATATAAAATTGAATGTGGGTATGTATGTATGTGTGTGTGTGTGTATGTTCTCTATACAAATCTACACGCTTCGACCGACATGTGCCAAAGTTTGCACATTTTTTAATCTTCATAACCAGGAGAAGAACATAGGCAACATTAAAATTGTGCAAATGGAAGTTAAATTCATTAAAATTATAACAAAAATAAAAATAAATAGATCAAATCTTCATGTATAATATTAAAACGAAAAATCTGCTACAGTCAATTGTTCTTTATTATTGTCTGATATATTCAACATCGACTTTCACGAGGCCATGGAAATTTTAACACGAAATTAAATTACATTGTTGTTACAGATCATGAAGGCTAAAACTAGATAATTCATTCAATAAATATCTTTACGCAGTCCAGGACCGTATTATGAATTCCTCGAAGCAGTTTTGTAGATAGTGAGCAAATTGTTTTATACAACTGAATTCTAGAATTCTTTGAAAGTACAAGGATTGCTACCACATAATTTACTTAATATTGAATAACCAATAGTACTATTGTGAAATATTGACCCACCAAAATTATGCACGAATAAGAATTAGTGTGAAAAACTCATAAGAAACGTAATAGAATTGGCAATGTTAACTGCAAAAATAAAAGGAGATGTTTTTATTTCACGTATTGCTAGGATACTCATTCAACTGCAATTTCAATGCCACAAGCATTTGTAATGGTCATATTAAAATGAAGCTCAAGGACAGTTGCTCAAAGTTACAGACATTAACTTAAAAACTGCGTGTTTTTCACATCCTCAACTATATATTATACAAAGAAGTGAAAAAAAAAAAAAGATTTTACACATATCAATAAGCAATTCAATGATACTTTTGCCATGTTGCTAATGTGGTATGTGAATGTACATAAGCCTACTGAAAATACATTGTATTAATTCTCAAAATATTGTTATTCACGTTGAAAATTTAGTATGTTAAGCGTTGTGGAAATAAAAATCTCTTAATTTCTAAAATACCGGTAGGCCTATACTTTTCTCAGAATATTAGTCTTTATGTTAAAAAATGACTTATTGCGAGTTTTAATTCTATCTGTATTCTGTGTGTAAAATTAGAATTAATATAATATGAATAATTTCAAGGGAAAAATTGTTCCGGGGCCGGGTATTGATCCCGGGACCTCTGGTTGAACGTACCAGCGCTCTACCAACTGAGCTACCCGGGAACTCCACCTGACACAGTCTCAATTTTTCCCTTTATATCCACATAACTCGCGTGGGCTGACGAAACGCCAGAGACCCGATGCACTCGATGTGGGTCTCTGGCGTTTCGTCAGCCCACGTGAGTTATGTGGATATAAAGGGAAAAATTGAGACTGTGTCAGGTGGAGTTCCCGGGTAGCTCAGTTGGTAGAGCGCTGGTACGTTCAACCAGAGGTCCCGGGATCAATACCCGGCCCCGGAACAATTTTTCCCTTGAAATTATTCAAAATCTGCTTTACAGGGAGCTTTACCCGAAAGACTAGATTTGCATAATATATACGTCACTGTGTACGTTAACAGAAAACCACAATTCCAAGTCACACAGAGATTGTGTGCACTCGATGTGGGTCTCTGGCGTTTCGTCAGCCCACGCGAGTTATGTGGATATAAAGGAAAAAGTTGAGACGGTGTCAGGTGGAGTTCCCGGGTAGCTCAGTTGGTAGAGCGCTGGTACGTTCAACCAGAGGTCCCGGGATCGATACCCGGCCCCGGAACAATTTTTCCCTTGAAATTATTCAAAATCTGCTTTACAGGGAGCTTTACCTGAAAGACTAGATTTGCTTAATATAATATGTTCTGAATTTATGAGATATAGTTTCAAGTTATATAAAAAAAACTGGATATGATATAAGTGGGTGTACAGCGTTTAAGAGGTAAAAAAATCTTCCAATATAAATTAAATTATATATGTATATATTGATTCAATGCTGAAACTGATCAGAAAAAGGAAAAGGAATTATATATTCGTTGGGTTTTACTTTGTTTATAGTTTGATTTTTCTATTACTTTATTTGTATTTCTGGCGGTGCGGAAGAGAAGACCTAATGGCCTTACTTATCCCAGAATAAATAAATAAATAAATAAATAAATAAATAAATAAATAAATAAATAAATAAATAAATAAATAAATAAATAAATAAATAAATAAATAAATAAGTAAATAAATAAATAAATAAATAAAAACAAATAAATAAATTTAAAACAACAGTTTAACGTCAGGCACATGATGAAATGTTTTCTTTTCGGTGCCTGATTTACAACTGTTTTAAATTGAGTTAATCCTGGCAGGCATTTGGCTAAGGAGTTTATTAATTAATGTAAGTGACGTTAAGTAAAGAATCATCTTTATGGGCGAGGAAAGCTTAGTAAAGACAATTCGTTTTGGTTGTGTATAGTTAGGCTTCCGAGATTTCCGAAAATTTAATAACCAGTTTAATTAAAAATATAAGCAGAAAGGAAAACCCGGGCAACGCCGGGTGCTTTCAGCTAGTATTAAAATAAAGCTCAAGGACAGTCGCTCAAAGTTGCAGACATTAACTTAAAAACTGCGTGTTTTTCACATTCTCAACTATATTTTATACAAAGGACTGGAAAAATAAAAGAAGAAAATTTTACACATAGGCCTATCAAAAAGCAAATCAATGATACTTTTGTCATGTCGCTAACGTAATATGTAAACGTACGAAAGCCGACTGAAAATTACACTGTATTAATTTTAAAATATATGTTTCTCAAAATACAGGGTGTATCTATATATGTGTCCTGTACTGATATTCATGTACGAAAATGTGTTACTGCGAAATTCTATCTGTATAATCATGTTGTCAATGTAGTATGTTATGCGTTGTGAAATAATAATTTTTCAATTTCTAAAATACCGGTATACGTCTCTCAGAATATTATTATTTATGTTAAAAATGACTTACTGCGAGTTTATATTACATCTGTATTCTGTATATAAAATAAGAGTTAATATACTGTAATTAATATGATTTATTTGTTGGATAATTATAATTTCTCAAATCATATAAGAAAAACTATGTATGATGTAAGCAGGCGTACAGCGGTGAAGGGGTAAAAAGTCTTGCAGCCAGAAACTTGCTAATGAGTGAACATAAAGTGATACTAAGTGTGTGTATAAGCAGTGTATGTTAAACAGTGATGTTTATGGAAGTTGTAAAAATAGTGTTGTTGAATGTATTGTAAAGTAATAGTAATATAATAAATTGAACTATTTAAGTAGTTTTTGCAGACTTTTCCATTGCTCTGTATACTAAATACCCAAAGAATACAATCCCAATTATCTAACCGTTGGCTTTATGTTCTGTCTCTGTTTCTTTATATTTTAATTGTGTAGTGTAAAATAGATCTTTTTCACTCTCTACACTCTCTATAAACTTTCTAATTCGTTGGTTAACATCAACGAATTGGTTAAAATACTTCGTTCCAGTACTAGTACAAGACCACCGTATAGGGAATTTTAAGTTTGGACACTTGATGTAGCATAACTGATTTCAAACCTTCAAACCAGTTTGAGCATGAGAGTCTGCTTTTTCCTTGTAGTTGGCGCTGACATTACACCGGCTAGCAGTCGACACAGTGGAAATAGAACATATACAATTAATACATCTAGGTACATTATGTACTCAAAGAAAATAAATTAGACTGATGAAATAATAAATCCGTAATTAACTGAAATGTCTGGACTCTATAGAGTTCATTTATAATGAGAGTTGAGACGTTGACTTCAACAACAATTAAAACATGTAATGATTTGATAGCGCTGAAAATGGAAAAACAAATCTCCTATGAGAAGTAAAATCATATAGCTATATATTGCATACAAATATTAAACGAATATGATACATAATTTTGTAATATATTACAGTATTTTATAATATAATTTTACACTGGTCAACAGTCATTTTGCGCAAGACATAAAACTAACAAATTCTTACCTAATTTCGACTTCCTGAATTCAAAAATAACAATCAAAATGTTCCATCAGTTCGGGTTTTCGAGATGCACAATATAATTCATTTTATATGCATTCTATTTTAAAAAATCACCGTATTTCGTGTGTAACTATTTTGTTTTAGAAATATGACGACCCATTATGTGAAAACAATATTAGTATAAGTAGCCACCATGTTAAAAGCACTTGTAGAAACGGAAATTATTTTATTGCCCTTTTACAAGTCTATTTGGAGTGGGTGGGGGAACAGGTTCGCGGTATGAATTCGCTTGAGTTTACCTGATTTTACTTGAGCTGTGCATTTCTGTTACTGTGAGCTTTAATGACATTACTGTAGTTTATATTTTGCAACAGACCACCTTAAAAGCGGAAATTCTTTTATTGGGAGGGGGAGACACAGATTCACTATATGAAACCGCTTCAGTTTACCAGGAGATTTCCGTGGTGTTAGTATTCTTTGTTAAGACGTGTATTTCTTTAAAGTGTGCTTTAATGGTAATATTCAAATTACGAATAGTTTATATGTGCGGATTTGAAAGTTATAGCATTCCTTTTTGGAATGCAATTAGGCTAGCCTACACAAAATTTTGCTGTTTTCTGTGCGAATGGGACAGTCACGCTCGAGATAAGCATGATAAAATAAAACGACAATCACTAAACGACATTTCATACAAGTTGAGAGGATGCGAAGGCATTTCTTTCCCCTTCTACTAGCCCTGAGTTCGTGAGTAACACTACGGTAGCTGTTATTGTCGGACCATCGAATCTATGCCCCTTCAGCGCTGTCGTCGTTCTTGGAAAAGTTAACGCCTCTTCTCACCCCATTTCACCCGTTTCTCTCCCACTACATCAAATAGCAGGCCAAGAACCTTGCCGAATAGGGATGTTGCCAAACTTCCGTCAAACAGTATCATATCTCTTGAATATTGCTTATAATACCACAGTCTAATACATACAGTCACGAAACTTCAACACTTTTTCTGCCAACATTCGCGACACTAGCGCCCAAGCGGCAGGCAAGGCACTGGTCATAGTCTCGTTCAGCCAGCACGTGCTTTAAAGGGATGAGAGATGTTATAATAACGTTTTAATCATGCATCGGAATAAAGGCAATGTGTGCAATGACGAAAATTGCAGTAACAAGTTTAAATCTCCGAATTTGTCGTTCTTCAGATTCCCTAAAGACCAAGAGAAAATCATAACTCAGGAATAACCAATAATCCACGTTGTAGGTAGCCTACGTATTGTGTTCTATAAAACATTTATTAGTTATCAGTTGCCTATTTGTATGTCAGGAAGGAGAGTTTAAATAAAAACAAAGTAAATACCTGTTACAGTATGTGTAAATATGTAACCATTCCGATTTTGGATAATGTATCTACAGTTTTTAATGCAAGTAATTCCATACTTTTTGTATTCGTGTTTTTTTCTATATATTTTTCAAAAGTTGAACGTTATATTGCATTCAAGTAGGGATTATGGTGTTAATTTTTCAAGAATTCAGGGAGTTTTGTAATCCTTTTGCAAAATATTCACTTCTTCAATAAATCCAGACTGTGTCGATAAATTTATGACGTGTTGGTGTAGATTCATGTGGCAGACGTATTAAGTTCTCAAGAGCCTTTTTAAATTTAATATAAAAAGCAATCTTTTCTGTAATAATTTGCATGACTGTTATTGGTGTTGATTTTACATTCCCAGTGATTATTTGAGCTGTTCAGAGCAGAAGTGGTGTAAGTCAAAATTAGGTAATGAGATTTAAAGTAAATATTCTGTAAAATACAACGCAAAGTAGCAATTAATATATCCTTCGTGCTATTCACTGACCACTAATAGTTTAAATAAATTCAATATTAACTGCCACTTTACGCTGTATTTTAAAGAATGTTTACTAACCCTCATTACCTATTTTGACTTACACCACTTCTGCTCTGAAAATAAAATTAGGCCTACATTTTCTGAGTTAATTGAAGTCACAATTTTTTCAACAAAATTGTGTTCATTTATTTGTTCTCACCTACGTCATATTAACAGTAAGGGCATGTAAATTACGTATTATGTAGGTAGGATAAGTTAAAATTAAACTTATGTGTGAAAACTGGAAATGTAATGTAAAATGCGGTGAACTTGCCATAAACATTTAAACCATAATATCAGCACTATTTGTGACTCAAAATAATAAAGGAAATACCGGTTCTTAAGAAATGAAAAATAATGAACTTCATAAGTCAATGTCTGTCATATTAAGGTTTAAATCTTCCCCTTTTTATTTTCAAGTTTACCTCAGCGGCCGAGTTTACCCCAATTTGCGGTATGGAAAATAGTTAATTTCTCAGGAAATAGGGAGAGGAGTTCACCACGCAATGTACCCTACAATTTTGAAGCTACTAATTTTGACTCTTCTCACAGGAAATATAGAGTTCTAATGATTCATAAATATATTCAGGAATGAATTTAATTAACCATCCACGTACGAACAATTATATTATTTCAAACCATGATACGTGAACAGTTCCATGATTCAGTTGTAAGGAGCAGAAAGAATTACGTTTATTCTCAGCTTCTGAAACTTGTAGATTAACTGCATGTGAAATTCTTCTAGGATTCTAAAGTAAAATTAATAAGAATCTTATACACTTACTGTATAGCATGAGAATATAAAACAAATTACCCAAAACCCCTTTTCTGATGTGTTATCATATGTCGTGTGCACACTATTAACTTGCCTACCGCTAGAGGGCTACTGTCGCGCCAGCTGTCAAATGTTGGCATATTTTATACGTATGAGTTGCGTGACTGTAAGTATTAGACTGTGATAATACTGTAAGGTTAATTATTACTTATTCATAATTTAATTTAAGTAGGTCTGATGCATAGCAAGAGCTGTTAACCGTTTTTGGTGCATAGAATTTCTGACAAAAGTTTTAATCCTGTTTAAAGTTGAAAAACATCTTTCGGGTTCGGCTGTTTTCATGGGTATTGTCGCTATTATTTTAAGGAGGTTTGTGATTTCGCTAAATGTATTCTGAAGATTGGTACTATAAATAAGCTGAAGAAGAGGGACGGCGCCATCAATATTCTTAAAGTCTGGTCTTTCATACAGCACAGAGAGTTCGGTGTGTAGTATTTCCTTGTTTAACATAGGGTAGTTCTCTACTGTCAGATTAAAGATATTTTAAGGTAAATTTCTTAGAAAATTCTTCGAAGTTCGCAGAATCCAGAAGTTTTGCTGCATCAAGATGACTTGTTTTCTCAAAACGATCGCGTGTTTCTGTAGTAATGCGATCACAGACTTCCTTTGCATCCGGTACAGGGCATGATTCAACTCGTCGACGCTTGCTTTCACTATCCGTTTTTCCCGTCATGATGTCATTCACTTCATTTCGAACATGTTCAACTGCAGTGATAAAATTTTTTACATTATGTTTTACTTTTAAGGTGTCGATTTGCCTAGACTGAATTTGGTTGTAGAGAATATCGACATGGTACATAACTTTATGGAAGAACTGCAACCAGAACAGAAATTCACTATCTTCTAAATTACGGCGAAGAGCTTAGGCTTCATGAACTGTGTTCTTGGAGTAGGATTTTTCTAGCTCAGAAAAACACTCTTTCAATGGTTCCAAATTTTCATTCACAGAATTGACGGTTCTCGACTTGAAATTCCACCTAGTATCCGAACTACCTCATGCGTCGCGATGTCACATTTTCTAATGCAGCTACACGTTGTGGCGACCGTGAGAAAAAATCTGGGAATGCAGAGAGATTGCAAAAAAATATTCTTGCCGACTGGTTTTGTGACGCAGCTCTTTCCATTATCAAGTTGGATTGGTGAGCGTAACAGTAGACATAATGTGCCAAAGGAAAATGTTCTTTTATTTTGGACTGTACCCCATTAACTAAACCCCGCATAACTGATGCTCCATCATATGTCTGAGCAATTATTTTATTACGGGCGGCATCGGTGTCAAAAACTTCTAATTCCTTAAGGATGCATTCAGAAATTTCTGTGGCTCCTTGGCCTTCAGGATTGAAAAAACCCAAAATCGCTCGTATACTTTTCCTTCGAGTTCCTATCTGAACACTAAAACTGTTTGTAAATGCTCAGAAACGTCTGTAGTGTCATGTGCCATGAGAGCTATGAAGTCAGATTGATGCAGTTATTTCTTGATTTTGTCATGACACACTTCTAACATGCATTCCAACAGCTCGTTCTGAATAATTTTAGAGGTGCCTTTGGATACGGTACTGCTCTCCGTGTGTTCCTTCACAGCACTGTCAATGCTACCGACTAAGTCAACAAGACCACGAAATATTCCCGGATTTTCGGAACTTTCTGTTTCATCGTGGCCGCGCAATGCCAGTTCAAAAACACCACAGAACTTTATGCAATCTATAATTCTAGATAAAATATATCTATTTCTTTCTACAGGGTGCGTCAGAAAGAACGGATGGATTTCACATGGCAAGAAAATTGTAAAGATTCATCAAATCAAAAATTTAATGTTATCAACATATTCACCAATACATGCAGTTTATTTATGGAAAACAACATTATCCATATGATGTCCTTGGCTTTCAATACAGGCATCGAGGAGTTTTCTGATGTTCGCCATCACTTTCACAGTCATAGCTGGTGCAATTGCCACGATTTCTTCACGAATCGCTGTCTTCAGTTCGTCCAGTGTATGTGATCGATGTTTACAAACTTACGCCTTCAAATGGTCCCAAAGAAAGAAGTCGCAGGGCGCGAGATCTTACCGTAGCCTCGGACAATCTCAGTGCAATAGAATTTCGTCCAGGTGATTTCTTCTTTAATGTTGAACCTGTGATACGAAATGATGCCACCCACCGCAAAATTGTATTCAGAGTTGGAATCCTAGCGTGAAATCTGATGTCGAAATGAGTCCTGAGTGGCGATCACAGACTCTTCATTTTTCAAAAATGTCTCTACGATGAAAGGACGTTGTACACCAGACCAACACCATATTCTCAACTGAAACTGCATTCTATGGCTGACCCAACAGTCGTGGTCCCCCTCACTATATCTCTCTCCTCGTTGCGTATCGATAGTTTGAAATCTATATGTTCTTTCTGACGCACCCTTTACTTGTTGATTATGCTTCTCTATGGATTCCTGGTATGCGTGACTAAGCCTAACTGCAATGTTTACTCTGCCTAGGCACTGAGATCGACGGCATTATTAATGTGCTTCTTACTCTGTGAATGTTTCTTAGCATATTCATACAAGTGTCCAAGATCCTTCACGCCACCCCTCGACCAGGAATTAGTACTCCCAAACAGTAAGCAAGGGAAACAAAATAAAGCGTTTCGAATTTCACATCCACACAACCATTCATATCGTTCGTATATTTCTCTTTTAAATTGTCTATTATATAAACGAGATTTACTATCGCTTGTTGAACAATGGTTAAGTAAGGCGTGGGTCTACCTAAATTCTTAACTTCAACCCTCTCCTCTAACGTTCTAGAAGAGAACGGTTTCTTTAATAGAGAATCAACGGAATTCATGTCAAATATTCGCACGTTGAGCAGCTCTCACTAATGCTTTTACACAGATTTAATATTTCACATTACACATTCACTAATTTACCAGATTGTTCTGTAACAGTCACTATTTACAATAACGAAATAACACTGTTTTCCAACACCTGATTATTTTTATTTCAAGGAGTGCAGTTCGGTGTTCAAATAAGCCACCGAACTGCACTCCTTGAAATAAAATAAGGTATATCTGCTGTACTAGGAGCGCTTTCAGAATAAGAAGGCATATAAGGCGGAGCTAGTTGACGCCGGTCTATGTCGACTAGCCAATGCTAGTGAGGCGGTGTTGCCCAGTTAAATCGTCGCGAAGCCTCGCTGAAGTGTCGCGTATTTCTTTCTTTCTTGCGCACACAATAGTTATACCCAGGATTGTATTTTAAGCTGTATCATTTGATAGAGCTTCGAAATCTGAATCTGACGGTACAAGAACGGAATTCGTACGTCACCTGGTTCGCATGTTATCGCTTAAACTGGTAATATGCTGTGAAGTCTCTCCCTGTAAACAGAGATCGATTTGTTTCTTTTCAAATTCAGACGTGGACTATTTCCTGTGTGTACTGAAGAGCCTTTATTGAACAATAATAATTACATAAAGTAGCAATGTCTCTTGAAAGGATTCAAGTGGATCTAGTGTTTCGTATGTTACACGCAAAAGGAAAATTCTACACTCACAGTCGAAGGTAGGCTATGGTAGAATTTATACTTTCCACCGTAATATTACACACAGCGTAAGAAGAAATATCGCAAAAAGTATGAGGTAATTGGTTGATATTGTAAAGATCAACACCCTCCTCCCTTTTTCAATTATTAATTATAAGAAAGAGTATTGACAAGCTCCCTTAAGAACAATGGAACCTTTTAAGATGAAACAATAATTAATTACATTTCCAGTGGCACAACTATGGGGGTGGTGAGAGGGTAAGATTTACCCCCAAAAAAATTAGAGATGTAAATAATACAATTTTTACACTCCTAAAATATTAGAAAGCTTTATAGTATAGTTTTTACCTTTCTTTGTGGCCAAAATTTAAAGTTTATAATTTTTATTTTATTTTAATGACATAGTAAATTTTTATTTTATTTTATTGGGTTATTTTACGACGCTCTATCAACATCTAGGTTATTTAGCGTCTGAATGAAATGAAGGTGATAATGCCGGTGAAATGAGCCCGGGGTCCAGCACCGAAAGTTACCCAGCATTTGCTCGTATTGGGTTGAGGGAAAACTCCGGAAAAAACCTCAACCAGATAACTTGCCCCGACCGGGATTCGAACCCGGGCCACCTGGTTTCGCGGCCAGACGCGTTGACCGTTACTCGACATAGAAGAACTTGAAAGTCATTTTACTATAGTAACAAAAATAACAAAATTCGAACTATTGCATTGAGGCAGTGGCACGAAGTTAATATTCTTTTTGTCTGTTCAATACATCACAACAATGAATTGGACGGAGTTACGCAATAAGAGACCAAGCGACAGACACCTGTTTTCGAAATATTGACCATTAAAGTAAATATGGTTATTTATTAAACATTTTACACAAGAACTATTGTAACAGTCATACTATTAAAAATAACACAAATAATAATAAGAAAAAGCTAACCGATTTTTAATATCAGACCAGCAGCTGAGTTTTTATAAGTGCTAGGTTTTGGTTTTTTCTATTTATCGATCGAAGTATTATTAATATTAAGCTGTTGTTATGAAGCGGTCTGTCGCTAAATTATTTCAAGATCACAATAAAAACGACAAATGGAAGAGAACGGTAAAAACATACAGTAATATGTTTACTGTATATATTCTGTGTAATCTTCACTTTGTTCTTATCAGAAGTGGACATTTTGTAATTGATTACACGATTACAGTCACAATTACTAAAACTATTATTTATCAGAAGTGCGAAGGAGGTAAAAATATGAGGTAAAAATCATGTTTTAAATTTATTTTTCTTTATTGTTTACTATAAACTTTATACACATAGCATTATAAATCCCCTCCCATCACAATGATGGAAAGAATTGTCATGAAAATTGCACATGACAGAATTCTTACATCCCCCCCCAAACAAACTACGTTGTTGCGCGACTGCACATTTCACTTATAAAATATATATTGCCATGCTAGGGCCGAGGAGATTTTATAATTCCAAAATTCAATTGGCATATTAAAAACTTTGAGTTACGATGCATTTATTTTATTCTATACAGTGTACACTTTTACTTAATAGGCTATAGAATGTTTACCGTCAATATTTCCAATACGGTATTATTGGGTTGCGGTTTTACATTCACTTGTTTACATACTGCATTATACTTATATTGCCATAGACCACAGTGATAAAATATAGAACCATGGACCTCTAGGTAGATGTAAGCTAGAAATTAAATTAAATTAAACTAGATAAGTAGGCCTATGCTTAATTTTAACAGAAACGAGGTAAAGAATCTTCATTTTCAATATGAGTAATAAATTACGTATTTAAAGGTATGCTCACGTTGTACGATACATAGTCCGCCCTTACAAAAATACGCTTACTGTAACGTTCTGTTTCCTTTCGGAGAAATGAAGAGTAAATTCATGACTGCTGTGCAAGGAAGTTTGGACATTTGAATGCACTTTCTCGCTTACAGTTTTTCAGGCGAGAATATCCACATGCCAGGCAGTGCAATACAATCTTAATTTTTTCTCTCTCATTACGAGCAACAAAGTACACTACGTTTTTACATATCTGTCGCTTTATTTCGCAAGCTAGTGATTCCAAGATCTACCGATTTTTAAAGAGACTAAATAATGAAAATTGGAATAAAAATGACTTTAGTAAGAGTATTTAAACATAAGACACAATGATGGAAACAAGACTCTCCCTCCGCTAGCGGATATTTTCCGTCCTTGTCACACGTATCTGCTGACTCTTTCACGTCTCACGCAACATGTGCCAACGCTGTACAGCAGCGAGCACTGTATTGGCTTAGCCCATATGCGTTCTTATTCTGAAACCCTAACCGCGCTACTCTTCAAAGAGCACGCCAGAGTTCGTTTCTCACATGTAGCAGCAGTTGGCTGGGGGTTAAAGACGTGAGGGGAAACGCAATGTTAAAACAGCATTCTCCACGTAAACGCAATGTTAAAACAGCATTCTCCACGTGCTCAGTTTTAGATGCCCTTCCCCATATATATTCCACCTTTATTATAAATTATGTATGCCCTAGTTCAGATAATATTAATAGTCTATTAGACATACGAGGTCACTCAATAAGTCGCAAATTGAAAGGACAGGGACCTCTCAAATTGCAGCTTAGATTTCACGGCGCTTCTTCCGACGGCCTTCACCTGCTTTGTCATCGAACAACAGATGACGGCGTCTTGCCATCCTAACGGCAAACACCAGCCAACTCCTCCTCGCCCCGTTCCGTGATCAATTGATCAATCTCAGCCCCCCTCGCGTATGTGGTACCTAAGAGGTTACGTCCAATTTCGGCTTCCCCTTCAAAATTTTCTAGAGCTCCTTCAGGGGAGCAGCGTAACCCGGAGTGAGACTAGTGGCCAACAAGCTTGGAGCTCACATATTTAGTTTTGTACAGCCCCCAACCCCTTGCAAGGACGCGTTTTGCGTACCTTTTAAATTTTCCTCCCAATTCTCCTTCGATTTTTCGATTTTTCGATGCTCAGTTTTAGTTAGCACGTAGTTAGTTACTAGCTATGTGTGCAGAATGCGCTAATGTGCAGCCGAACAACATCACAGTGTATAAAATGCAAACTTGCAGGCCGGCCTCGCTGACCCCACTATATCGTTTACAAAAGAATGAGGGTCATTTAAACAGAAGTACAGTTTTCGAAAACGAAAGTAATTTTATGATTGAATTATTTACCAGATTTTAGAAGCGTGCTACAGCACGGTAGCACGTATTGAGGAACCGCCGCATGTATGGGCGAATCCAGAAATGCATATATAGTGTTAGTTGGGAGGCCAGAGGAAATAAGACCTTTGGGGAAGCCGAGACGTAATATTAAAATGGATTTGAGGGAGGTGGGATATTATTGTAGAGAGTGGATTAATTTTGTTCATGATATAGACCGATGGCGGACTTATGTGAGCGCGGCAATGACCCTCCGGGTTCCTTAAAAGCCATAAGTAAGTATTAATAATAGAAATAATAATAGTATTATTATTATTATTATTATTATTATTATTATTATTAATATTATTATACTACAATGTTTGATTAATAGTGAAATACGAGTAGGCCTATGTTAAAGAAGGAAGTGCGTTATAATTTCTATTCGTGTTGACCTTATTGGATTTATGTTACCTTATGAGTTATCATTTTATTTGTAGTTATTTCTATTATTTATGTTACCTAATTACAGTAGAACCTCTATTATCCATGGTAATCAAGGGGGTGAGCTGAACGGTTAATCGAAAAAATCGGATAATCCGTACCATAAAATATTTTCGTAAATTTAGTAAATAATACTTTCACTTTCGTATTTTCCGCCATGATCTTGTATTTAACACGCTGGGGAGAGGATCACAAGTTCACTAATTTAAGTCAGGTTGTCAACAACGAGTTTTAACGGGCAAGAAAATTCATTGTAATGGCTATAGGAATAGTGGAGGTCTCGTGTTGAAGACTTACATATTTTATACACTTATCCTTAACTTATATTAAATTGCACACAGTTGTAACTCTCGTATTCTGATGCAAGATGAACCATAGTTTCTCCTTCCCCAAACCAATTAATGATGTACACATTTTTCTATACTTAGTTGCTCAAAATTCGTATGAAATTAATGGTGCGAAGTTACCTAGAGTAGAATCATTTAAGGATTTGGGTATTTATTTTACACACAACTTATGTTTTAAAATGCACTTAAATCGCGTGGTAACTGATGCATATAGAAAATTAGGATGTATAATCAGAAATGAAGAGCACAGGAAAAGAACGTGCTTTGTCCACTTTATCAAATTTTTCAGGAGAGCAATTTCAAAGCTTGAAACCGAATTCCATGGATACTAACGGAGATATTAATGAACAGTGAAGTCAGTATGAAAGAACAGGTTATCTGAATAAATTTGAATTTAAGTTTGCATCCTTATTTTTGAAAATTGTAGTTTTATTGACATTTACGTAAAGTAATGTCATAAGTTACAGGGAAAAAACGTGCTTCTTATGTACGGAGGAATTAATTTTAGATTAAATATTACAAATAAAGCTGTTTTCTTCCGGAAACGTGTTTGTATGTCTGTTTGTGCGTATTGTGTGTATAGAAATTTTGAATTAACATTCAGAATTTCAAAATCACGGGATTGACAAACCTTTAAATGATAACATAACGTTAAACATTTTCTCTTTCCTTTTTTAACTTTTTCTGTAATGAAGTGGAGTGGGGCATAATAATAATAACAATAATAATAATAATAATAATAATAATAATAATAATAATAACAAAGATCACTGTTGTCACAAAATGCGCAGGGCCTCATAAGAATAAAACAAGATCAATTCTGTCCCAAAACACACAAGGTATAATAATAAAGATCACTTTTGGCTCAAAATACACATGAACTAATAATAATAAAAATCACTTTTGTCCCAAAATGCACAAAGCCTAATAATAATAATAATAATAATAATAATAATAATAATAATAATAATAATAATAATAAAGATCACTTTTGTGCAATTTTGTTACAAAATGCACAGGACATAATAATAATAATAATAATAATAATAATAATAATAATAATAATAATAATAATAATAATAATAATGCTCACTTTTGACTCAAAATGCACAGAGCCTAATAATAATAATAATAATAATAATAATAATAATAATAATAATAACAATGATCACTTTTGTTCCAAACTGCACAAGACCTAATAACAATAAAAATCACTTTTTACCCAAAATGCACAGCCCAGTCTAGTGTGGAAGGTTTGTGTAAAACACTCTATCTTCGTGTCCACGAAATTCCTTCAAAATCTGGAGGTCCTAATACTTTTCCTTCGATATTACCAGAGAAGTTTCTTTGTTAGAAATAATGTTACCGATATTTAAATTATTAGCGGATATAAAATAAATTATTCAAAATAATTTGTGTTTTGCCTCTGTAAGCAGGACATGGGTATTCTTCAGATTGCTGCTCTCGAAATCGCAGTGAAGCTCTCAGCACGGATGAAATCCTAGTTCCATTACACATATCACGATGTTAAATGAGGTGAAGGTGTTCTTTTGTGGTGATTACCCCTCTGATGGGCCTTGTAAGAAATGAATATTTTCTCAAATATTTCTTCTGCAGAAATGACTGCCAACTTCCCATCATATCTCGATTGAACACCACAACATCAAAAGGCGTAGGTTTACTTCGACCTTGTACCATGATCCGCACCCAACCCATTGGAAGTTCTGCTACTGCTTTTGTATTAGTTAGTCCTATATTTTATTACATTCCATAAACGAATGTTTCATTCTGTTCATAAGTTTCAATTCGTTCACAAGATAATTGAGATACTTCAGAACAATATAATTCTTGCTCTGGCCTGAACATCAATCACAAGAATTTTCAAGATATCCGCTTTGTTGTCCATTACTCCTGTGACAAAGTGATTTAAAAAGGATACGACTTCATTGGCTCCTTTTCTACCATTATCTTCAGTACAACTAAAAAACACTGAAGTTTCATCTGAAATTTGATGAATATTGGAAGAGTAAACAGATAATTTCCCTCTGTAATACTAATAGACATCATTGATACTAATGTCCGGTAAGCATACATTTTTCGTAGTCCATGAAAATTGCTTCTGTTTCTTCAAACTTCCGACTTCTTAAACGAGCATTCCTCTTTCTGGTATAAAATATTTCAACTTTGAGTTTATGGACCTTGTTGTTACTGGTGATCTTATTAATTTATTCCAAAACTTGTTTCTTCATGTTGCCATCTAAATTATTTTCAGTCAGTCTTGCATTCAGCACTTCCATCTCAGCTGTGTACTTATCACATGCATGTATCACTCCTTGGATATCCAAATGCTATATTGAATTTGGTGTTGAACATTATTCTGTATGTTTCATATGAAATTATTAAATTTTGGTATTTTTTCTTGAACATTTCATACATCTTTTTCACTGATAGTTCTTCTGGGAGATACAATTTATTGGTCCTTCCATTGCTGTAATGACTGATCGCTTTCGATAAACTGGAATTAATGTAATGAGCCCAGTCATATGTAATGATTGTTGATTCCAGTCTTCTAAATCATTAAATTGCCTTATAATACTTGATCTTTCTTCAGCACTTACTTCCTCGAAACACTTTAACTAACAGTTGCAGTCTTCTCCTACTTCATGTGATTAAACCCTTAATTTCTTCATGACTGCAGTCATTCTCTTTTCTTAACACTGTTAGAAGTCGAAGGTCTCTGAGTTTCATCCTCAGATGAAGTACTCAACATTCAATAATATAATAATATTAATAATAATATTAAAATTTAAGTGACAAATTTACAACACTTATACTTCTAAACTGAATTTCTCAAACTAGAAAGATTTATACTTGTACAAAAAGTTTATGCAGCAAGAACGAATTTTCTCATTATAACAATAATGAAAAACAATGGAATATTATTTTTACTCCAATTCCCTTCTTCCTGCTATAACATGCATGCCAATCAGTAAGGAAACTAAAAATTAAATCACAGAAACAGTGGACATAGCACATTATTTCCCTGTAGTGAGAGGACTTAGCACGTTCTTTCCCTGTACACCAAATCTAAAATCTCTTGTAGCACTTCGACTATTCACATTATCACATTGGTCGATTAATAACTTTAAACTACATGGAATCCTGCATCTCATAGCATGCATAACTCATTTTTGAAAAAAAGTGGACAAAGCACGTTCTTTTCCTGTGCTCTTCAAATACAAAAGAATTAAAAATATAAATACTATTGATACTCTATATAAAACTTTAGTTAGAAGTAAGCTAGAGTATGCGTCTGTAATATAGTCACCTCAGTTCCAGTCCCATCAGATGTAAATAGAAAGGATACAGAAAAGATTTTTACGTTATTTACATTTTAAAAAAACATCACGTGTCGTCTTATGACAAGCAAATTTCATATAATCAGTTCCTTTTTTAATTTAATTATAAAACTTTAAAATCTCGACGATTAATAAATAGCCAAATTTTACTCTATAAGACTGTTAACGGTATATTGAATAACTGTGATTTTCTTAAATTCCTTCAGTTCAATGTAAAAAGAACATAATTACGTCATAGGCAACCTTTTGTTATTCATATTTCTAGAACTGTTTTCTTCAAGAACTCTCCATTGTTTGTTATGTGTAATACTTACAACTCTCTGTCTTTAAACTGTGATTCTCAATTAGATTTCAGTTTAACAATTGAAAATTTCCATACAATATTAAAAAGAATTGTATTTCCTTAGATATTTAAATTATGAAGAAGTGTATTATAATGTTTTTACTCTAGTTTTTAAATAATTTTGCATAATTATATTGACATTTGGCACTATATTAACTGTAATATTATATTCTAACATCTATTACCATTATGTATTTTCTTTCTTTCGTTTGTGTTGTTTGTTTTGTTGTTTTTTGTCTTATTATGTATTTTGTGTATATATCTATGCAAGCCGCCTGTAATTGGAAGCCTGCTTCTGTTGGTGGTGAATTTAAAATAAAGTAAAATAAAATAACGTGATTTCTTTTCATATCCGTGAAAAATATTTCATATAAGCTATAAGTTATGGTGTCTATGAAGTACAACTCGAACAGTAGACTGCACTGTGTAAGAGTAAATGTCTTTAGTAACACTCTCTAGAAAAAAAATGTGCTAATATAATGTGTAGTACCTACTTCATATATTTCTGTAGCAAAAGAGAGAGAGAGAGAGAGAGAGAGAGAGAGAGAGAGAGAGAAGAAAGGAGGAGGCAAGAGAAACCGGCGTCGGAAACTGCACACCAAAATTTGCTACCTGGATTTCGGTAACATATAGCATATTCCGAATCTCACCGGACCGGTGGACAACAACGACGTCACGCTGCAGAGGAATAGGAACAAAACTGCTGGAAGGATCGATGGCTGTCATGGCGACTGTGTAAGTTGTTATCTGTGCTACGCTAGCAAAATTTTGCGAAATTTCCGTACTGCCATCTCGTTCAAAGAAAAAAGATCATAAACAACTTATTTCTTGAACCGGTAGTAATAACTGGTCCGTTGACATGTTCGCTCATAAGCCATTAACATATGTTTTTACGTTGTGCTCATTACAAACAATACTTACTTACTTACAAATGGCTTTCAAGGAACCCGAAGGTTCATTACCGCCCTCACATAAGCCCGCCATCGGTCCCTATCCTGTGCAAGATTAATCCAGTCTCTATCATCATATCCCACCTCCCTCAAATCCATTTTAATATTATCCTCCCATCTACGTCTCGGCTTCCCTAAAGGTCTTTTTTCCTCCGGTCTCCCAACTAACACTCTATATGCATTTCTGGATTCGCCCATACGTGCTACATGCCCTGCCCATCTCAAACGTCTGGATTTAATGTTCCTAATTATGTCAGGTGACGAATACAATGCTTGCAGTTCTGCGTTGTGTAACTTTCTCCATTCTCCTGTAACTTCATCCTGCTTAGCCCCAAATATTTTCCTAAGCACCTTATTCTCAGACACCCTTAACCTATGTTCCTCTCTCAGAGTCCAAGTTTCACAACCATACAGAACAACCGGTAATATAACTGTTTTATAATTTCTAACTTTCAGATTTTTTGACAGCAGACTAGATGATAAAAGCTTCTGAACCGAATAATAACACGCATTTCCCATATGTATTCTGCGTTTAATTTCCTCCCGAGTGTCATTTATATTTGTTACTGTTGCTCCAAGATATTTGAATTTTTCCACCCCTTCGAAGGATAAATCTCCAATTTTTATATTTCCGTTTCGTAC
The DNA here is from genome assembly GCF_040183065.1 of Periplaneta americana. Lineage (NCBI taxonomy): Eukaryota > Metazoa > Arthropoda > Insecta > Blattodea > Blattidae > Periplaneta > Periplaneta americana. The sequence continues at coordinate 155,560,422 of NC_091132.1, read as the reverse complement.
AATATTCTGGTCACGAGACATAATCATATACTTTGTCTTTTCGGGATTTACTTCCAAACCGATCGCTTTACTTGCTTCCAGTAAAATTCCCGTGTTTTCCCTAATCGCTTGTGGATTTTCTCCTAACATATTCACGTCATCCGCATAGACAAGAAGCTGATGTAACCCGTTCAATTCCAAACCCTGCCTGTTATCCTGAACTTTCCTAATGGCATATTCTAAAGCGAACAATACAGCAGAACTAAAGCAGAACACACCGCCATGACACAACAGTGCACGATGTCATTCGTCTGCTAATTCCCGCCCTATACAAGAACCAATCAGATTCACTGATGGCGGCTGATGGAGATTGCCGCCACCTCTGCATGTTGATGACACCGGTGCGACACCGGTGGAGCATCAATGACGTCATCGGTGGAATTCGGAACACCGTGATGCAATCGGATTGCTCACCGGTGAGATTCGGAATACGCTCATAGGAACTGCACACCAACATTTTCTACCTAGATTATAGTCATATAGAAACTGCACACCAAAATGTTTTCTACCTGCTTTGCCGATACTATTCATAGTTTTAATAACTAAACTGTTTTAATTTTGTTCGAAATGAATCGTTTGTTTACATCTGAAAGTGAACGGGGAAAATTTAGTGTTGGTATATGAGGACTATAAATTTTATAAAGCCAAGGAATTGAAAAAGTTTTAAGTAATGTGGAGGTGTTGTGTTAGAAAATGCAATGCGAAAATGTAGCTTATATCTTGCTGAACAACATGAAAATCGCCAAATAAGTAATGCAGCTACGAAAAGAAAAGCCATCGATGATGTTAATACTAAGCCATAAAACATTTCATGCTATTTGTCAAATCTTGTCTACAGAAAACCTGAAAGTGCGTGACATATCTCGAATAAAAGATAACTTATACAGATCGCGGAGAAAACTTCAGCCCGTTCTACCTAAATCGCAACCTGAAGTTCATGACAGACGGACTCATTTAAACTTTATTACTAACCGAGGCGAAGATTTCGTTCTTTTCAATGACAAAGACAGTGGAATAATTGTGTTTAACTGACCTATCTATTTATGTGGACTTGATACAATATAGATGGTGGAACTTTTCGTTATTGACTTCAGTTTTCATACCAAATGTTTACAATTCACGGCGTAAAGAATGCGGTATGGCATAGTTGCGCCCAGCGGTCAATTGGGAGGCCTTGGCATGGCATAATTGCGCCCCGAAGAAACCAGGTAGCAGAAGGGACATGGCATAGTTGCGCCCCGAAGAAAACAGGTAGCAGAATGGACATAGCATAGTTGCGCCCCGATGGGCATAATACACACGAAAGTGATTGTCATAATATAAACAAATTACTTACAAATATTACAGTGATAGCGACATTGGAATTAGGTAGGCCTAGCATATGATCAATTTTACTATTTAAAATAACATTTTTTTATCGATCACACACAATAAATGAACTGCATTTTTTGTTTGTACATCGATATCTTAACCCTACGGTACAGGGTTTCGAAAATTGAAACTTAGAACCATTGTGAATTATTAACTCTTTACCCTTTTCACTAAACTTAACATTCATTTTAAATCAACTTCAGTATACGCCACAGACTGTGTGCAAATCACTAATAAAATGTCAAGACAGCTAAGACCCCATATTCCAACGGCTCACTCATTTTCAATACGTCAGTTAATAAAGTACTGCCAACCTCATGGTGTCCATTTTGACAGTAGACTATTGATAATCACTGCATAAACAGTAGAAAAACAGTTAATAAAGTACTGCCAACTTCATGGTGTTCATTTTAACGGTAGGCTGTCGATAATCACTGCATAAACAGTAGGAAAACAGTTAATAAAATATTGCCGTTCATTTTAACGGTATCGATAATGAATATTAAATCGCATAAGAAATCAATAAGGTTGGTTGATTACGAGGCTCGAGTTTCCGTAGTGTCATCGGGGCGCAACTATGCCCACAAAATAGGGACCCTTTTTATCTGCTGCATTTTATCTGACCGTAGGGCGCAACTGTGCCCTGCCCAAAGAATGATCAGTATGTCCCTTTGATTTTTTTTATAGTTTACCTAATGAAAGTGTTCAAACGTATGAAGAGCTATTGCAGGTAATTATAAATAAATGTGCAGCGTGCAACATGAGCTTCACTCCATCTAATGTAGGCTAATATAGGGTTTGAACTAGCTATACATGTTGCAGTGGTGAAAACTTGGGAATGCGTTACAATTATAAAATACTCGTAGATTGCAGCTTCCATCTTGCGCAAGCATGGTGGCGTAAAATACAGTGTGACTGACGAAGGAGTACAAAGAAGACAGCGAGATAGGACATTAGCTCAGGATGGTTTTTGGAATAACGTATTTGAATCCAGAGGTAGTCGGGGATTCCTTCGCTATGGAACTGGCCGAGTTAAAACCGATAGATACTTACTTACTTACTTACTTACTTACTTACTTACTTACTTACTTACTTACTTACTGGCTTTTAAGGAACCCGGAGGTTCATTGCCGCCCTCACATAAGCCCGCCATTGGTCGCTATCCTGAGCAAAATTAATCCATTCTCTATCATCACATCCCACCTCCCTCAAATCCATTTCAATATTATTTTCCCATCTACGTCTCGGCCTCCCTAAAGATCTTTTTCCCTCCGGCCTCCCGACTAACACTCTATATGCATTTCTGGATTCGCCCATACGTGCTACCTGCCCTGCCCATCTCAAACGTCTGGATTTAATGTTCCTAATTATGTCAGGTGAAGAATACAATGCGTGCAGTTCTGTGTTCTGTAACTTTCTCCATTCTCCTGTAACTTCATCCCTCTTAGCCCCAGATATTTTCCTAAGAATCTTATTCTCAAACACCCGTAGTCTCTGTTCCTCTCTCAAAGTGAGAGTCCAAGTTTCACAACCATAAAGAACAACCGATAACACCGTACAACAAATTTGAACTTTGTGTCTGCCCTTTAGATGAAAGTATGTGATTCTGTATAAACAAAAGGTGCTTGATTCATATCTGAAAACCAAAATGGTCCATCACGTACCGTTTTCTTAGGAGACCCGCTTTTCATATTTATACAAATTGGTCAGAGAGAAAATTAACAGTGACACTCATTACGGAAAACACATACACTAAAATGATTTTTTTGGCCGTTTCCGCTTGTAGGCATCTGGTGGAGTGTCCCTGATAGTAGATGAACAATATTCAGCTAGCATACTTCCATTCCATCGTCCACTGAAGCGCTTTTCAAACATAGCAATGTCCTGGTGGAAGCTTTCGCCTTGCTCAACACTAACTGCACCCAGGTTTTGAGGGAAAAAATCTAGATGTGAGTCCAAAAAGTGTAGTTTTAAAGACATATTGCAGCCTATAACACGAAAGCATTTCACCATGTCACGAACAAGATCTTTATAGTTTTCAGCTTGCTCGTTTCCAAGGAAACTTGAACATACTGATTTAAATGCTTGCCAGGCTGCTTTTTTTCCTTCTGATAGTTTATTTTCAAAGTCTCGTCGTGCATGACTGATTTAATTTGTGGGCCAATAAAAACCCCTTCTTTTACCTTTACCTCACTTAAACTTTTGAATTTGTTTCTGAGATACAAGAAGGCTAACCCTTCTCTGTCCAGCGCTTTTACAAAAATTTTCATTAAACCAAGTTTAATGTGCAATGGTGGAAGAAAGACATATTGCGGATTCACAAGTGGTTCATGAGATATGTTTTTGGTGCCAGGAATGTAGTTTTGTCGTGGAGGCCACTGTTTACGGTGACTTTTTCTGTCACAACTATCCCATTCACATAGGAAGCAGCAGAATTTAGTGTATCCTTGTTGCATGCCTGTTAATATCCCAATAACTTTTAAGTCTCCGCAAATGTGCCATTTGAATGTAGAGTAGTCAATTAATTTCAATATAGCACTCATTACCTCATATGTTTCCTTGGTATTTACAGCATTATATGCTATACAGCTATAGGAACAGAAGGAAAAACATTGCCTATATGGAGGAGTACTGCCTTTAGACTACATTTGGAAGAGTCAATAAACAGGCGCCAGTCTCCTACAATGTGTTCATGTCCCAATGCCTGAAATAACCCATTCACATCACAGCAATAAATAATGCCTTCTTTCTCCGCAAAATAGTGCCCAAAATTGCTTTGTCGTCTTCTAAATGAAGTCATTTTTTACATCTTTATCTAGCAGATTCCAACCTTGTAGCATAGAACCCAGTAATTCTGCATCTGTTTGAGAGAGTTTTAAGTTCCGCACAAGATCGTTAAGCTCTCCCTGTTTTATTTCATGATGTACACATGTCATAGATGGAGAGGGTTGAAAATCTGGATCTTGACCGCATCGGGCATCCGAAGTGTCTTCCTCTGAATCAAGAGTATATTTATCTGGAGCTGTAGGTACAGGAAGGTCTTCAGAATGAGAAACTGGTCGCATAGCGGAGGGTATGTTTGGATACCGCATACAGTGCTTGGATTTGGGCGTGAACCCCTTAACATCTGTCAAACAAAAGTAACAATCCGTTACGTGGTCTTTTGGTTCGCGCCAAACCATAGGTACACCAAATTTCATTGCGCTACGTTTTCCTTGTAACCACTTTCTCAGATTCCTGGAGCATGAATTACAGCATATATGTGGAGCCCAAGACTTATCCTGATCTCCAACTCTGCATCCAAAGTACAAGTCATATGCCTTTCTAACCAATGGCGACAAGCTACATTGTTGAGTCTTGAATGTAACTTCACCACACACATAACAAAATAAGTCAGGCTTATTTTTACATTGACGAGACATAATGCATTGAATGTAGTTCACTGTGTCCTTAGGCCTTAAGATATTAGTACTTCACACTTAACAGCACTCCACAAACAGCACTTTCAATGAGCAGTATCACGTGGTGAATGGAAACAAAAAATTACATTTAAAATGCTGGAATTATGGTATGATCAACCTGGCAGTGAATGATTGATGTTTGATAGAAGAAGCAGGATATTCGAAAAATAATTTAAATTAAGGAAACATAGCAATATTATCGAGGAAATACATAAAATACTAAATTTTGGATATTTTGGAAAATGGTTCGTCTTAGGCAAAAACCGAGTACAGATTCGTTATTTCCAGCCATAAATATACAAGAAACACATGTTTTCATGTAAAGGACATTTTTCATGCTGTACAGTGTAATATAACTGTTTTATAAATTCTAACTTTCAGATTTTTCGACAGCAGACTGGATGATAAAAGTTTCTCAACCGAATAATAACAGGCATTTCCCATATTTATTCTCTGTTTAATTTCCTCCCGAGTATCATTTATATTTGTTACTGTTGCTCCCAGATATCTGAACTTCTCCACCTCTTCAAAAGATAAATTTCCAATTTTTATATTTCCATTTCGTACAATATTCTGGTCACGAGCCGATAGATACAAGACTTGAGAAATTTGCAGATTATTTACTAGAAACGTACATCTCCGAAGATGCAGTTTTCCCTTCCACTGTATGGGCATCCATGGCTGCATCGACCTCTCGCACAACAAATGGCTGTGAATCATTTCACAAGCATTTTAATGTCAATTTTTACAGCAGTCGTCCTCATTGTATAAATTCGTGGACATACAAACTGATACTACTACTTACTGGCTTTTAAGGAACCCGGAGTTTCATTGTCGCCGTCACATAAGCCCGCCATTGGTCGCTATCCTGAGCAAAATTAATCCATTCTCTATCATCATATCCCACCTCCCTCAAATCCATTTTAATATTATCTTCCCATCTACGTCTCGGCCTCCCTAAAGGTCTTTTTCCCTCCGGCTTCCCAACTAAAACTCTATATGAATTTCTGGATTCGCCCATACGTGCTACATGCTCTGCCCATCTCAAACGTCTGGATTTAATGTTCCTAATTTTATGTCAGGTGGAGAATACAATGCGTGCAGTTCTGTGTTGTGTAACTTTCTCCATTCTCCTGTAACTTCATCCCTCTTAGCCCAAATATTTTCCTAAGCACCTTATTCTCAAACACCCTTAATCACAAACTGATACTTATATTAAACTGCAAAGCAATGAAAGAAGGAAGTAAGCGAAGATTCAATGTAAGTCAGCCAAATGCAAAAGAAACATATTTTGTAAATTGTGCAGTTTCCGGGTAGGATTAGTATAATCCTTGTGAATCAGTGTGCAGTATCCGGGTAGGATTAGTGGGTCTCTCGAAAAGCGGTGTGCAGTTTCCGGGTAGGATTAGTGTAATCCTCGTGAATCAGTGTGCAGTATCCGGGTAGGATTAGTGGGTCCCTCGAAAAGCGGTGTGCAGTTTCCGGCTAGGATTAGTATAATCCTTGTGAATCAGTGTGCAGTATCCGGGTAGGATTAGTGGGTCCCTCGAAAAGCGGTGTGCAGTTTCCGGGTAGGATTAGTATAATCCTTGTGAATCAGTGTGCAGTATCAGGGTAGGATTAATATAATCCTTGTGAATCAGTGTGCAGTATCCGGGTAGGTTTTGTGGGTCCCTCGAAAAGCGGTGTGCAGTTTCCGGGTAGGATTAGTATAATCCTTGTGAATCAGTGTGCAGTATCCGGGTAGGATTAGTGGGTCCCTCGAAAAGCGGTGTGCAGTTTCCGGATCAAAGTGTGCAGTTTACACCTACCCAAGAGAAAGATAGTCGGATAATCCATCAATGGGTTAATAGAGTGGCAGATAATCGGGATTCTACTGTACTTTAATTTATCAATAATATTACTCTTCACCAAAGAGAACATGGTTGTATGGAAGGCTAGTCACGTTACAAAATAAATAAGCATTATGTTCTTCAGTTCAAGGTTCCACGTTTTATTGATTATTTTATCCACTTTCCGTAATAATTAATAATGATGTGTGTTATTCTTAAGGGCTTTAGGCAGCGCTACATGGAGCTCGTTTCTTTCTATCTTCTTTTTCCTTTCGTCTGTGATATATAACAACACTAAAGGTTAAATAGGCCTTTTATATAAAATAACTCCGCAAATACCTGTAATCACGCAAATAAAATTTGCAACCGCCATTTTGTAATGAAGAGAAGCATTTTTTTTCTCGTCAATTGACAAAGCGAAACGCTTTACTACAAAGCTTTTAAAACACGCTTCGTTTTACTTTCAAATTAGGTTCTAAAATCGACTTAATCTATCCAAATTTTAAATCTGCCGCCACAAATTTGTACTCGGTACTGTACTAGGATCACCCGAGTACTGACGTCACAGTACCAGCTCCGAACCGAACCACTCCTTCCCCAGCCCTAGACGGAGCGCATGAACACAGAAAAACCTGAAGCGCCTTGATGTTAGTGAGACCTCAATATTTTGTTTTATACAGTATTTGATTACTCGTTCTTGCATAATTGCTTAATTTGTTCACTTCATTAAAATATTCAAATATTTAATAATTTTTTCTTTAAATATTAACGCATTTATATTATATATCTTGATTACACAACTTTTAACACTGTATCACTTCGGAATATGTATGGTAAGAGTTTCCTGTGTTAAATTTCAACGTACCTCGTTTACAGGTTTCGACCTATTTATGGGTCATCTTCAGAACTGGTCGTTGTTGGTCTTGGCGCACTTGTTCTGTTTCCTGTGAGGGTGTGTTCCTGTGGTATAGTGTAGAGTCAAAGAGTGTGTGTGTGTGTGTTTTGAAGTTGAGTTGTGTGTTGAGAATTTCGTTGGGGTGTGTTTTCGTGTATCTGTATATTTCATATTGTTCTAATGTGTTTAGTTACTGGCTCTTTGGTTGGATGTGTAGTATTTCCATGTCTGTGTTGATGTCTCTGTGGGTGTGGTTAGCATTTGTGATGTGTTCTACATATGTGGAGGTGCTTTGTAATTTTGTTATGGCTGTGATGTGTTCTTTGTAACGCTTTTGAAACGATCTGCCTGTCTGTCCTATGTAGAAGTTGTTGCAGGTGTTACATTTGAGTTTGTATACGCCTGTGTGGTTGTATTTGTTTGTTTGTGTTGTTTGTGCGTTGAGATGTTTTTGTAGAGTGTTATTTGTTCTGTATGCGATGTTATAATTTAATTTCTTGAATGAGGTTGCAATTGTGTGTGTGTTTTTGTTTTCGTATGTTAGTGTGATGTATTTTTTGTGTTCTTGTGTTTGTGTTGTATTCTTATGTTTTTTGTGATTAAGGTTTGTGTTACGTATTATATTGTCTATTATGTTAGGGTTGTATCCGTTTTCTTGTGCTATGTATTTGATTGTCACAGGACAGACAGGCAGATCGTTTAAAACACGTTACAAAGAACACATCACAGCCATAACAAAATTACAAAACACCTCCACATATGTAGAACACATCACAAATGCTAACCACACCCACAGAGACATCAACACAGACATGGAAATACTACACATCCAACCAAAAAGCCAGAAACTAAACACAATAGAACAATATGAAATATACAGACACACAAAAACACATCACAACGAAATCCTCAACACACAACTTCAAAACACACACAGTCTTTGACTCTACACTATACCACAGAAACACACCCTCACAGGAAACAGAACAAGTGGCGCCAAGACCAACAACGACCAGTTCTGAAGATGACCCATAAATAGGTCGAAACATGTAAACGAGGTACGTTGAAATTTAACATAGCAAAGTCTTACCATACATATTCCGCATTTATATTTCTAAAAAACTTCTTAGTCAAATATAGTCTGATACAGGTAGCAAAACTTCAGAGTGATACCTGGAAAACCCTGGACTCAATTTATCTAGATCAGGGACTTAATTCACATAAGGTTCGGAAATTGACCAGGACCCGTGGGAAGAACTGCTTTCTTAACTACACAGTCGCAACATTAAGGTTCATCTCCTATTACGAAAACGCAGCCAACAGAGTATAGAATGAAGTTTCAGCTACAAAACTAATAAAAGAAGAGGATGAAGATCTCTAAGCCAAAGAATTTTGAAATTATTATTCTCAGAAAAAGAAAAGATTTGTGGTTTTTATCTTCTTCTTGTTCCCTTCAAGTATTAGGCCAAATGGCCTGTTACGATCTCACAGTTGATTTTCAATCCAGCGCTTCTTTAGACGACCGAGAGATCTCTTCCCGTTTGGACGATAGTGGAGCATGACTTTAGGGATTCTATCTCTATGCATGCAATGCAGATGATTTATCCAGTTGTTGTGATAATGTTTTACGTGATTAATTACAGGTTCTAGTTGTAATTCTTCCATTACATCTTCATTGCGTTTGTGATCCCACTTCGTATATCCCGCTGTATATCTCATAAATTTCATTTCATTAGCCGTTATTCTGCTTTCGTCTTTCTTCCTCAATGTCCATGCCTCACTGCCGTAACAAAGTACGTCTTGTAAAGGCGAATTCGAGTATGCCTTTGTACTAGGGAAGGTTTCATAATGGTGTTAATTATTCCCATTGTTTTGGTGTATTTAGAAATTTTCTGTGAAATGTCTACTTCATCGAAAAAAAATCAAGTAACATGAAAGGAATAAATAACTGCAGCGTAAAATGGACGTTATATGAATTTCTTCAGAAAACTTAAAAATACGCTTTAAATATAAAATAATATGAAAACGACAATATTTAAATCCCCTTGCGGCCGCACAGTGTGTAGTTTCAAGCAGCTAGCCGGCCAAAAATCAATTTTCACACCCTATCTTTAATGCTAAATTCTTATATAGACGTGTTTATAACACTCCAAAGTATACTATCCAAGTGTAGACAGATGCTTACATCTGTTAGGGGACCCTCACAACAGAGCGAAAGTTGCATGTCTTCGATAAGATCATTTACGCTGCAGAGGCGGACGCGAAGTATGTGTTTGGATGGTGGAAAGTAGTAACGTTAATACAGTATTTTTTCTAATACAGAGTGTGGATATGTTATAAGAAGGTATATACTTACATACAAGCTGATTTTCGTGACAAAAATTATTACCTTATTGTCTAGAATAAGTGTCTGGATAAACATGTGCAAAGAGTTTGAGTTTTACCTTATTATATATTTCGAGTTGACTTTTAAAAGGTGTAGCCGTCTATCACCTCGATAAAAGTTTGTAGAGATATTCATTATACTATTCTGAATAAGACGTCGTGATTTTTTTGTGCAAACAGGTGCAGACAGAGTAGCTATTAATTATTTTCAGACACTATGCGCTCCGTAATCAGGAGAGCTGTTTTCCAGATGTGGAACAAGAGCGAGAGAAAAGTGAAATTATCAAATACAATTGAACATTGTGGTCTCAAAGATTACTCTGAAGACATTTTACAGTCAATAAAAAATGAATTAAATTTCTATGCCCGAAAATTCGATTACGGTGGGAAAAATACAGCAGAAATGAGAAAAATGTCTTAAAATATAATGCGCTATGTTTCAACCAAGATGCAAAGTTTGAAAATAAAATATATAATACTTTTCCATCTACTACAAAACAATTCCAATTTGATTCTGCCAGTACAAGCATTCGAGGACGTCCACGTAAACTTTTCGGAGACTTAGCGAAAGATCAAAACGGAAAAAACACTAGTCCACATTTTAAAGAAAGAACGCCAGAAGAAAAGCTTTCTGTTGCCCATATGAATTTCAGAACTTCTAGGAAAAGGGATGCGGCCAATATTGTAGGAGAGCTTCCACTTGCATTACTTCAACGTGCGACAAAAAAAAAAAAAGATCTCGCTTTGATTACTGATCTACAGTTGACCTCAAATCAATGTAAAAATTTAAGGGAAATACAAAATCTTGTAACAGTTAATTTAGATCCACAGTTTTACTTATTGCGAAACACTGAAGATAGGATAGGTTCAGGCAGGAAAGGGGACTACCTTGTTGACATGATAAAACAAAGCAGTCGCAATAAAAATGATGCAAATATCGCAAGAATATTTTTCAGGGAGGTTTCCACTTTCGCATATATTACGGGAATAGATGGAAGTCTAATAAGTCGTTTACACGTAATATATCAGAAACCTTTTTCATGCGGTTTCGCAATACTGATGAACGGGCACTTGACATGTATGCAAGGGAGACAAGGGAATTATATTTATGCTTGCACAAATAGTATTATATGCCTACAATCCTTCACAAACTCTTGGCTCATGGACAGAAGGTCACAGGACACTATTATACTTACTGGCAAACTATCTGAGGATGCCCAGGAAACGAGGAACAAATGCTATATTAGACTTTTCAGAGAAGTCTTCGCAAGAAAAACATCAAGAAAAACACAAATGCCGATCTTTTACTCAGGCTACGTATTTCTTTGGACCCTTACATCACCAGCTTAAAGAAATTAAGAAGAGGAAATTGCGGTCGATTTCAATAGTAGTGCTGCAGTTGTCTCCAAGCCTCCATTAGTCGGTGCTGTCAAAGGAGAGACTAGCAGCGAGAATAGGCTACAGATTCTGATGGGGATGCATCTGACGTCCGAACGAGTAAGATATGTAGCAATATTCCTTCGCCTTACGCTTTCAATTTTAAGGTATTCCACATTATGAACATTAATTCCACATTATGAACATTAATTTATTTTTTTCACACGAATCGAATTTTTTTTACAATATTACTATTTTTATTTTCAGTAAAAGTAGTTGCTATTTTCATTTTCATTATTAAAAACTTATTCACTTCAATAATTGAAGGTATATACTACATTTTATGAAAATTGAGCGATTAGTTTTCGAGAAATGATTTTTGGCTGGCTAGACTCGCTAAATTACACACTGTGGGGCGGTTGACTGCGTTTAACATCAGGTCGAAAGTTCTCAACCCAAGCACTATCAATTTTTTCTTACTACCTTACCTACATACGCTGCCTACAACTTCTACTCACTGATGCTAGTTCCATTTTTTCAATCTCTATGGAATTCGCGTTCATCTGTCAACGTAACAACGCCCAAACAACGCAGTCTTCAGCAATGAAAATTACGTATTGGACCGCCATTATGATATTTGGTTTCATTTAAAGCAAGCAAAGATAGCGGTTTATGGAGAGTATGTGTATTCCAGAGCTTGGTTCGATTCTCAGGGGACAACCAGGATGGACCTCTTCCCACTGAGGTAAGCTTTCTAAGTTAAATTAAGATTCCTGTTTGAAAACTGCAACAGTAAGTAGGGAATGAAAACATTTACGTTTTGTAGTGTGAATCGCGATTCTGGGAATAAATGTATTTATTAAGGGCTGATAAGTAAGCCTCGACTGGACAGGTATATTTAAAAATACTACCGGACGCGCGCGATGCAATTTAAAAATGGTGACAATGAGGTTTTTGGTTTTAATACATTAGTACATTGTTTTATGACTATCTTATCAATAAATGCAAAATCGTACAATGCAGCGTTTCTGAAAGTTTTGAATTCTGTGAATCTTAAATTGTATTTAAATAGTATTTTAAATTTGGAGAATAGTAAATTATATAAATTATATAATTATAAATGTACATTATAGTTTAAAAGGTAATACAAGTGATATACGCATTTGATTAACAATATTCATGTATATTTATTTTAACGTAATATGATATCGATACTTAACTTAATTTCAATTAAATTGCATATTTCAAATTTTTATTTTAATGGGTACACGAGTGTTTTACCGTTTTTAAATGTTTTTTTAATATTGACATCAACAATCTATACTTCGATATTATGTAAAAATCTTCACTACAATTTTAATGCAACGTATTTTTTTTCAAAATATATTTCTATCTAATTATCAATGTCTGAAGAAGCAATACTGAATGGCGAAAACGTTAACAATTTTACAATAAAATGTAAATTAATAATTGTATAATTTACACTAGCGGTCAAAAGTTTTCGATCACCTATCACAGCTATGGATTTGTGGTGAACAAGGATTTCGTTTTGAATAGTCCAACATATAATGCTAATATTTATTTTGTTGGTCTATTTAGTTTTTCGAAGTGATCGCATATTGAAATAAAGTATATAGTTTTTTTCATAGCTGATCGAAAACTTTTGACCGGTAGTGAACATTAAAATAAGTCATATGATTAAATATAATTCTTTTTGAAAACCTGAGCGTCCCTAACTAATCCCACTGTATTAAAATTTACATATTCCGAATCTCCATAAAATGTTACGCATGAATTCGTAGAAAATGGGAGTATAAGGGTACAGTGCATCAGTTATTCATAGATTTCAAAAAGGCATATGACTCGGTTAAGAGAGAAGTTTTATATGACATTTTTATTGAATTTGGTATTTCCAAGAAACTAGTTCTATTAATTAAAATGTGTCTCGGTGAAACGTACTGTACAGCAGAGTCCGTATATGTCAATTTCTGTCAGATGCGTTTCCAATTCACTGTGGGCTAAAGCAAGGAGATGCACTATCACCTTTACTTTTTAACTTTGCTCTAGAGTATGCCATTAGGAAAGTCCAGGATAATAGAGAGGGTTTGTAATTGAACGGGTTACATCAGCTGCTTGTTTATGCGGATGACGTGAATATGTTAGGAAAAACCCACAAACGATTAGGGAAAACACGGGAATTTTACTGGAAGCAAGTAAAGAGATAGGTTTGGAAGTAAATCAAGAAAAGACAAAGTATAATAATTATGTCTCGTGACCAGAATATTGTACGAAATGGAAATATAAAAATTGGAAATTTATCTTTTGAAGAGGTGGAAAAATTCAAATATCTGGGAGCAACAGTAACAAATATAAATGACACTCGGGAGGAAATTAAACGTAGAATAAATATGAGAAAAGCCTGTTATTATTCGGTTGAGAAGCTTTTATCATCCAGTCTGCTGTCAAAAAATCTTAAAGTTAGAATTTATAAAACAGTTATATTACCGGTTGTTCTTTGTGGTTGTGAAACTTGGACTCTCACTTTGAGAGAGGAACATAGGTTAAGAGTGTTTGAGAATAAGGTGCTTAGGAAAATATTTGAGGCTAAGAGGGATGAAGTTACAGGAGAATGGAGAAAGTTACACAACGCAGAACTCCACGCATTGCATTCTTCGCCTGACATAATTAGGAACATTAAATCCAGACGTTTGAGATGGACAGGGTATGTAGCACGTATGGGCGAATCCAGAAATGCATATACAGTGTTAGTTGGGAGGCCGGAAGGAAAAAGCCCTTTGGGGAGGCCGAGACGTAGATGGGAAGATAATATTAAAATGGATTTTAGGGAGGTGGGATATGATGATAGAGACTGGATTAATCTTGCTCAGGATAGGGACCAATGGCGGGCTTATGTGAAGGCGGCAATGAACCTCCGGGTTCCTTAAAAGCCAGTAAGTATGAATGCGTAGAAACTTTTTACATTCTCCCGTTTCTTGTCTCCTAATTACTTATGAAACTTGTTTCGTGGACTTCAGATTTGACACAAATGAGTATGGGTAAAATCATGTTGAGTAGGCCATAAAACTAAACAAAACACAATGACTAACAAAACATTAGGGTAGGAGGACATATTTCCGGACTTTTCAAATATTTCTTCATATTTCTCATACTTCAGACCTGCAGAATTGTAGCTCCTCAGAGCGACTGCTTTACTACCCCTCCTTACCCCACCCACCTTTTCTATCAGTGCGGTCATACGTTCTAGTTACGCTCGGCTGCATCAACATTCATTCTCGAGGCGGCAGGTATACAATACGCTATCAAGAATTACAAATGAACAGATAGTAAAATTCTTAGAAACATACCTTTAGAAAGTAAGAGAAAATAAATAAGTTAAAAGACATGTCTACCTATGTCCTTTTACTAGTAAAGCCGAATAAGTCCGCTTTTTGTGTAAAATAAGTTAAGAACAATCCCCGACTTGTCTTTCCGTGCTCTGTATTCTACTAAAATGAAACAAGTCCGAAATATTGCATGCATGCAACAAACCAATTACTTTATTTGAAGAATTTATTATAATTTTTCGTGCATTAATAAAGTTTTAATTCCTGTTTTTACAAAACTTGCATTACTGGTCTTAACTGGGTTTACTAGTAATAGGACGATAAATAAATTGTAAGTTGATAAGTGAGTGATAGCTATATGACCGGATGTCAATGCTGTCATTAAACATTGTAACGCACTCCAGCTATATATATATATACTGTATACACACAATACGCGTACTGCAGTTTAAAAAGAACTGGAACATAGCAAAGTCTAAACCCGTGAAAAAAATACTACTTCCAAAGGAAATGGGAATATGATTATTTTATTGTTAAAGAAGCGAAAGAACTGCCTGTTTACTGTGTCCCATCCAATTTATTTCTACTCGTCATTCCAATATTAAACCACATTTCAACAAAGCCCATATTAAGAATTATGGAATGCACAAACTTTCGGGTAAGTTCATTATTACGAACTGTATAGTGATTATTTATTTATATCCTGTTCAATTAAGGACGTCATTCGTTGTGTTCATTTTGAATGGAAATTAATAGTGGCTTTCAAGGTTCATTACTTAAATGCTATAAATTTATGTTTCCGTAGGTGATGATAGGAGGCAAGTTTTCGAAAATCTAAAGCAGGTTAGGTGCAAAGAAATCTCAACGAAGCTACCGACAGGAAATCTAGCATAATTGTAAACTTTAAAACGAGATAACGCATTATAAATACAATTAATTTATTACCGGTACAATTCTTTTCGAAAATTACAGTGCCACCACAGGCAGAGAATGTAAACAACTCTACGCGGAAGTCGATAATCCCCAATAGAAGTGGAGTGAGGCTGACGTCATATTTCCCCTACTTACGGGTTCTGCAGGCGTGTCATACTAGGTAAGCTTTTGGTAGCGACTAAAATCGTGATTTTGTACCATAGAGTTTAAAATATCAACACTCATACGCTAAAATGACTGCATTTTATAAATGAAATCAAAGATAAATATTTGGAAACTCCAGTATACTTGTCCGGAAACAGGAACCACTGGACATACATCCTTGAACATAGCTCCTATTTCCGGACATTGAGATTCTAACATTTTAGATGTTTATTGTTATAGATAGAATTAACAAGAAATTAAGGAACAGATGCATTATAGGCACCCCCAGCTATATATCTCCTAAAAAAATGTCAACGGAAGTAGCAGTTCGATAAATGAAACTATCGACATTGAACTATCGGTACCTATTGCTTGAATAATATTGAGAAACAAAGTTTGTTCGCATGTCACAATGGCGGGTATTTCAAACGCTACAAACATATTTGGAAATATCAAAGTGAAATTGACAAAAAAAAAAAAAAAAAAAAATTCATACAGCGTTAAACTGCATGGCAAACAATTGTAATTATGGAGTTATTACTCGAATATTTTTAATTTTCGTGTGTTCAAACAAAGATATGTTGTATTCATTTTTATGTGATTTATAATAGTGGATTAGGACTCGCTCTGCCGAGAGGTATGTCTACACCACGGAATAGAAAAAGCATCCCCCCCCTCAAAAAAAAAAGCAGCAAGGTAGTAAAGACGTGGTAGTAGAAATAGGGAAGGAACATAAAGATCGCTGAATTCTTGTTCAAACATGTACATCGAAAGCTGATTTTATCTACCTTCCAACATCCAAAAATGATTAGTAAGACAATTGATTGGAGGGCTTCGCCCCCAACCCCCTCTTTGTATGGTTAGGAGGGTATTTTTGGAATTGTAAGACTCTATGTAAAAAGTACGATAGAAAACCAAAAGTATTAATTTGGGGCTTCGCCCCCAACCGCTCTATTTGTTTCATTAGGAAACTAATTTTAGAATTATAAGCTTCTAACTAATTAGGCCTATGTAAAAAAGCGACAGAAAAACAAAAGTATTAATTGGGGGCTTCGCCCCCAACCCATCAATTTATTTAATTAGCAAACTATTTTTAGAATTGTAAGCTTCTAACTAATTAGGTCTATGCAAAAAAAACGACAGAAAAACAAAAGTATTAATTGGGGGCTTCGCCCCGAACCCCTCTATTTCTTTAATTAGGAAACTATTTTTAGAATTGCAAGCTTCTAACTAATTACGCCTATGTAAAAAAGCGACAGACAAACAGAAGTATTAATTGGGGACTTTGCCCCAACCACTCTATTTGTTTTATTACTTACTTACTTACTGGCTTTTAAGGAACCCTGAAGTTCATTGCCGTCATCACATAAGCCCGACATTTGTTCCTATCCTGAGCAAGATTAATCCAGTCTCTATCATCATAGCCTACCTCCCTCAAATCCATTTTAAAATTATCTTCCCATCTACGTCTTGGCCTCCCCAGAGGTCTTTTTCCCTCCGGCCTCCCAACTAACACTCTTTGCTGTGGTCGTGCCAGAGAATCAGTCCCTTTCCGAGGTATATTTCAAGGTTTCGTAACAATCTGTTTTTTACGGTGATGGGTTGTTAGACCTTCGCCCAACGCCCTAGCTGGAGGACCACCCCTCATCGGCCGTCCACGATTGCTTATTCAATATATTTACAGCTACAATCCATATCTGGAGGCCGTCTCCTCGATATTTGATTTATTAGGAAACTATTTTTAGATTTGTAAACATCTAGCTTATTGGGCCAATGTATAAAAAGGGAAAAAAGGTAAAAGTATTAATTGGGGGTTCGCCCCAACCTCTCTACTTTTTTTATTAGGAAATTATTTTTAGAATTGTAAGCCTCTAGCTAATTTGGCCTATGCAAAACGCGATAGAAAAATAAAAGTATTAATTGGGGGCCTCACCCCAACCTCTCTGTATGTTTTATTAGAAATTATTTTTTTAATTGTAAGACTCTACCTAATTAGGCCTATGTAAAAAGCGATAGAGAATAAATGTGTTAATTGGGGGGCTTCGCCCCAAACTCTCTATTTGTTTTATTAGGAAACTATTTTCAGAATTGTAAGCCTGTAGCTAATTAGGACAATGTAAAAAGCGATAGAAAAATTAAAGTATTAATTGGAGGGCTTCGCCCCAACCTCTCTATTTGTTTTATTAGGAAACTATTTTTAGATTTTTAAGCATCAAACTAATTAGGCCTATGTAAGAAGCGATAGAAATATAATAAATTATTGGGGGGCTTCGCCCCAACCTCTCTATTTGTTTTATCTGGAAACTATTTTTAGAATTGTAAGCCTCTAGCTAATTAGGCCTATGTAAAAAGCGATAGAAAAATAATTAATTATTGGGGGGCTTCGCCCCAACCACTCTATTTGTTTTATTGGGAAAATATTTTTAGAATTGTAAGCCTCTAGCTAATTAGGCCTATGTAAATAGCGATAGAAAAATAAAAGTATTAATTGGGGGGGGCTTCGCCCCAACCTCTCTATTTGTTATATTAGGAAACTATTTTTAGAATATTAAGCTTGTAGCTAATTAGGCCTATGTAATAAGCGAAAGAAAAATAAAAGAATTAATTAGGGGGCTTCGCCCCAACCTCTCTATTTGATTTATTAGAAAACTATTTTTAGAATTGTAAGCCTCTAGCTAATTAGACCTATGTAAAAGCGATATAAAAATAAAAGTATTAATTGGGAGTCTTAACCCCAACCTCTCTGTTTGTTATTAGGACACTATTTTCAAAATTGTAAGTCTTTAGCTAATTGGGCCTATGTAAAAAACCGATATAAAAATAAAGGTATCAATTGGGGGGCTTCGCCCCAACCTCTGTATTTTTTTTTATTAGGAAACTAGTTTTAGAATTGTAAGCCTCTATCTAATTAAGCCTATGTAAAAGCGATATAAAAATAAAAGTATCAATTGTGGGGCTTCGCCCCAACATCCGTATTTGTTTTATTAAGAAACTATTTTTAGAATTGTAAGCCCCTAGCTAATTAGGCCTATGACAAAAGCGATATAAAAATAAAAGTATTAATTCAGGGCTTCGCCCCAACATCTCTATGTCTTTTATTAGGAAACTATTTTTAGAATTGTAAGCCTCTAGCTAATTAGGCGTATGTAAAAAGCGATAGAAAATAAAGGTATTAATGGGGGGGCTTCACCCCAACCTCTCTATTTGTTTTATTAGGAAACTGTTTTTAGAATTGTAAGCCTCTATCTAATTAGGCCTATGTAAAAAGCGATAGAAAATAAAAGTATTAATTGGGGGGCTTGGCCGCAACCTTTCTATTTGTTTTATTGGGAAACTATTTTTACAATTGTAAGCCTGTAGCTAATTAGGCCAATGTAAAAAGCATTAGAAAATAATTGTATTACTTGGGGGGGCTTCGTCCCCAACCTCTCTATTTTGTTTATTACGAAACTATTTTTAGAATTGTAAGCCTGTAGCTAATTAGGCCAATGGAAAAAGCGATAGAAAAATAAAAGTATTAATTGGAAGGCTTCGCCCCAACCTCTCTATTTGTTTTATTAGGAAACAATTTTTAGAATGGTAAGACTCTAGCTAATTAGGCCTATGTAAACAGCGATAGAAAAATAAAAGTATTAATTGGGGGGCTTCGCCCCAACCTCTCTATTTGTTTTATTAGGAAACTATTTTTGAATTGTAAGCGTCTAGCTAATTATACCCATATGTAAAAAGCGATAGAAAAATAAAAGTATTAATTGGGGGCTTCGCCCCTACCTCTCTATTTGTTTTACTAGGAAACTATTTTTAGAATTGTAAGACTCTAGCTAATTAGGCCTATGTAAAAAGCGATAGAAAAATAAAAGTATTAATTGGGGGCCTTCGCCCCAACCTCTCTATTTGTTTTATTAGGAAACTATTTTTGGAATTGTAAGGCTCTAGCTAATTAGGCCTATGTAAGAAGCGATGGAAAAATAAATTATTATTGGGGGGCTTCGTCCCAAACTCTCTATTTGTTTTATTAGGAAACTATTTTTAGAATTGTAAGCCTCTACCTAATTAGGCCAATGTAAAAAGCGATAGAAAAATAAAAGTATTAATTGGGGGGCTTCGCCCCAACCTCTCAATTAGTTATATTAGGAAATTATTTTTAGAATTGTAGGCCTCTAGCTAATTTGGCCTATGTAAAAAGCGATAGAAAAATAAAAGTATTAATTGGGGGCCTCACCCCATCCTCTCTGTTTGTTTTATTACAAATTATTTTCTTAATTGTAAGACACAAGCTAATTAGGCCTATGTAAAAAGCGATAGAGAATAAAAGTATTAATTGGGGGCTTCGCCCCAACCTCTCTATTTGTTTTATTAGGAAACTATTTTCAGAATTGTAAGCCTCTAGCTAATTACGACAATGTAAAAAGCGATAGAAAAATAAAAGTATTAATTGGAGGGCTTCGCCCCAACCTCTCTATTTGTTCCATTAGGAAACTATTTTTAGAATTGTAAGCCTCTAGTTAATTAGGCCTATGTAAAAAGCGATAGAAAAATTAAAGTATTAATTGGGGGCCTTCGCCCCAACCTCTCTATTTGTTTTATTAGGAAACTATTTTTAGAATTGTAAGCCTCTACCTAATTAGGCCTATGTAAGAAGCGATAGAAAAATAAATTACTATTGGGGGACTTCGCCCCAAAATCTCTATTTGTTTTATTGGGAAACTACTTTTAGAATTCTAAGCACCTAGCTAATTAGGCCCATGTAAAAAGCGATAGAAAAATAAAAGTAATAATTGGGTGGCTTCGCCCCAACCTCTCTATTTGTTTTATTGGGAAACTATTTTTAGAATTGTAAGCCTCTAGCTACTTAGGCCTATGTAAATAGCGATAGAAAAATATAAGTATTAATTGAGGGGCTTCGCCCCAACATCCCTATTTGTTTTATTAGGAAACTATTTTTAGAATTTTAACTCTGTAGCTAATTAGGTCAGTGTAAAACGCGATAGAAAAATAAAAGTATTAATTAGGGGACTTCTCCCCTACGTCTCTATTTGATTTATTAGAAAACTATTTTTAGAATTGTAAGCTCCTAGCTAATTAGGCCTATGTAAAAGCGATATAAAAATAAAAGGATTAATTGGGGGGCTTCGCCCCATCCTCTCTGTTTGTTTTATTAGGATACTATTTTTAAAATTGTAAGCCTTTAGCTAATTGGGCCAATGTAAAAAGCGATATAAAAATAAAGGTATCAATTGGGGGGCTCCGCCCCAACCTCTGTATCTCTTTATTAGGAAACTAGTTTTTGGAAATGTAAGCCACTATCTAATTAGGCCTATGGAAAAAGCGATGTGAAAATAAAAGTATCATTTTTGGGGCTTCGCCCCAACCTCCATATTTGTTTTATTAGGAACCTATTTTCAGAATTGTAAGCCTCTAGCTAATTAGGCCTATGAAAAAAGCTATATAAAAATAAAAGCATTAATTGAGAGCTTCGCCCCAACCTCTCTATTTCTTTTATTAGGAAACTATTTTTAGAATTGTAAGCCTCTAGCTAATTAGGCCTAGGTAAAAAGGGATAGAAAATAAAAGTATTAATGGGGGGGCTTCGCCCCAACCTCACTATTTGTTTTATTAGGAAACTATTTTTAGAATTATAAGACTCTAGCTAATTAAGCCTGTGTAAAAAACGATAGAAAATAAAATTATTATTTGGGGTCTTCGCCCCAACCTCTCTATTTGTTTTATTAGGAAACTATTTTTAGAATTGTAAGCCCCTAGCTAATTAGGCCTATGTAAAAAGCGATAGAAACTAATTGTATTAATTGGGGGTTTCGCCCCAACCTCTCAATTTGTTTTATTGGGAAACTATTTTTGGAATTGTAAGCCTCTAGCTAATTAGGCCAATGTAAAAAGCGATAGAAAAATAAAAGTATTAATAGGACGGCTTCGCCCCTACCTCTCTATTTGTTTTATTAGGAACCTATTTTTAGAATGGTAAGACTCTAGCTAATTGGGCCTATGTAAACAGCTAAAGAAAAATATATGTATTAATTGGGGGGCTTCGCCCCAATCCCTCTATTTGTTTTATTCGTTAACTATTTTTAGAATTGTAGGCGTCTAGCTAATTAGGTACATGTAAAAAGCGATAGAAAAATAAAAGTATTAATTGGGGGCTTCGCCCCAACCTCTCCATTTGTTTTATTAGGAAACAATTTTTAGAATTGTAAGCCTCTAGCTAATTAGGCCTATGTAAAAAGCCATAGAAAAATAAATGTATTAATAGGGGGGGTTCGCCCCAACCTCTCTATTTTTTTATTAGGTAACTATTTTTTAGATTTGTAAGACACTAGCTAATTAGACCTATGTAAAAAGCGATAGAAAAATAAAAGTATTAATTGGGGGGCTTCGCCGCAACCTCTCTACTTGTTTAATTAGGAAACAACTTTTAGATTATTAAGCCTCCAGCTAATTAGGCCTATGTAAGAAGCGATAGGTAAATATTTTAGTATTTTGGGCTTCGCCCCATCCTCTCTATTTGTATTATTAGGAAACTATTTTTAGAATTGTAAGCCTCTAGCTAATTAGGCCTATGTAAAAAGCGATAGAAAAATAAAAGTATTAATTGGCGGGCTTCGCCCGAAAATCGCTATTTGTTTTATTAGGAACCTATTTTTAGAATTGTAAATCTGTAGCTAATTAGGCCTATGTAAAAAGCGATAGTAAATAAAAGTATTAATTTTGGGGATTTGCCCCAAACTCTCTATTTGTTTTATTAGACATCTATTTTTATAGTTGTAAACTTCTAGCTAATTAGACCTATTTAAAAAGCGATACAAAATAAAAGTATTAATTGGGGGGCTTCGCCCCAACCTCTCTATTTGTTTTATTAGGAAACTATTTTTAGATTTGTAAGCCTCTAGCTAATTAGGCCTATTTAAAAAGCGTTAGAACATAAAAGTATTAATTGGGGGGCTTGGCCCCAACCTCGCTATTTGTTTTATTAGGAAACTATTTTTAGAATTGTAAGCCTCTATCTAATTAGGCCTATTTAAAAGCGATATAAAAATAAAAGATTAATTGGGGGGGCTTCACCCCAACCTCGCTATTTGTTTTATTAGGAAACTATTTTTAGAATTGTAAGCCTCTAGCTAATTAGGTCTATGTAATAAGTGATAGAAAAATAAAAGTATT
Organism: Periplaneta americana; assembly: GCF_040183065.1. Lineage (NCBI taxonomy): Eukaryota > Metazoa > Arthropoda > Insecta > Blattodea > Blattidae > Periplaneta > Periplaneta americana. Next base: position 155,537,465 of record NC_091132.1, on the reverse strand, counting down.
AATTGCTGGTCTTCGCCCCAACCTCTCTATTTGTTTTATTACGAAACTATTTTAAGAATTGTAAGCCTCTAGCTATTTAGACCTGTTTAAAAAGCGATATAAAAATAGAAGTATTATTTGGGGGGCTTCGCCCCAACCTAATTATTTGTTTTATTAGGAAACAATTTTAGAATTGTAAGCCTCTAGCTAATTAGTCCTATGCAAAAAGCGATAGAAAATAAATGTATTAATTGGGGGGCTTCACCCCAATCTCTCTATTTGTTATATTAGGAAACTATATTTAGAATTGTAAGATTATAGCTAATTAGGCCTATGTAAAACGCGATACAAAAATAAGAGTATTAATTGCAGGGCTTCGCCCCAATCTCTCCATTTGTTTTATTAGGAAACTATTATTAGATTTTTAAGCATTAAGCAAATTAGGCCTATGTAAGAAGCGATAGAAAAATAAATTATTATTGGGGGGCTTCGCCCCAACCTCTCTATTTGTTTTATTAGGAAACTGTTTTTAGAATTGTAAGCCTCTAGCTAATTAGGTCTATGTAAAAGGCGATAGAAAAAAAAAAGTATTAATTGGCGGGCTTCGCCCCAACCTGTCTATTTGTTTTATTTGGACACTATTTTTAGATTTGTAAGCCTCTATCTAATTAGGCCTATGTAAAAAGCGATATAAAAATAAAAGTTTCGATTGTGGGGCTTCGCCCCAACCTCCGTATTTGTTTTATTAGGAAACAATTTTTAAAATTGTAAGTCTCTAGCTAATTAGGCCTATCAAAAAGCTATATAAAAATAGACGTATTAATTGAGAGCTTCGCCCCAACCTCTCTATTTCTTTTATTAGGAAACTATTTTTTGAATTGTAAGCCTCTAGGTAATTAGGGCTATATAAAAAGCGATAGAAAATAAAAGTGTTAATGGGGGGGCTTCGCCCCAACCTCACTATTTGTTTAATTAGGAAACTATTTTTAGAATTGTAAGAGTCTAGCTAATTAAGCCTATCTAAACAGCGATAGAATAATAAAAGTATTAATTGGGGGGCTTCGCCCCAACCTCTCTATTTGTTTCATTAGTTAACTATTTTTAGAATTGTAGGCGTCTAGCTAATTAGGTCAATGTAAAAAGCGATAGAAAAATAAAAGTATTAAATGGGAGCTTCGCCCCAACCTCTCTATTTGTTTTATTAGGAAACAATTTTTAGAAAATAAGCCTCTAGGTAATTAGGCCAATGTAAAAAGCGACAGAAAATAAATGTATTAATTTGGGGGCTTGGTCCCCAACCTCTCTATTAGTTTTATTAGGAAACTATTTTTAGAATTGTAAGCCTGTAGCTAATTAGGCCAATGTAAAAAGCGATAGAAAAATAAAAGTATTAATTGGAGGGCTTCGCCCCAACCTCTCTATTTGTTTTATTAGGAAACTACTTTTAGAATGGTAAGACTCTAGCTAATTAGGCCTATGTAAACAGCGATAGAAAAATAAAAGTATAAATTGGGGGGCTTCGCCCCAATCCCTCTATTTGTTTTATTAGTTAACTATTTTTAGAATTGTAGGCGTCTAGCTAATTAGGCCTATGTAAAAAGCGATAGAAAGATTAATGTATTAATTGGGGGGCTTCGCCCCAACCTCTCTATTTGTTTTATTAGGAAACTATTTTTAGAATTGTAAGACTCTGGCTAATTAGACCTATGTAAAAAGCGATAGAAAAATAAAAGTATGAATAGGGGGGCTTCGCCCCAACCTCTCTATTTGTTTTATTAGGAAACTATTTTTAAATTTTTAAGCATCAAGTTAATTAGGCCTATGTAAGAAGCGATAGATAATTAATTTATTATTGGGGGGCTTCGCCCCAACCTCTCTATTTGTTTTATTAGGAAACTATTTTTAGAATTGTAAGCCTTTAGCTAATTAAGCCTATGTAAAAAGCGATAGAAAAATAAAAGTATTAATTGGCGGGCTTCTCCCCAAACTCGCTATTTGTTTTATTAGAAAAATATTTTTAGAATTGTAAGCCTCTAGCTAATTAGGCCTATGTAAAATGCGATAGAAAAATAAAAGTATTAATTGGCGGGCTTCGCCCCAAAATCGCTATTTGTTTTATTAGGAAACTATTTTTAGAATTGTAAGACTCTAGCTAATTAGGCCTATGTAAAACGCGATACAAAAATAAGAGTATTAATTGCGGGGCTTCGCCCCAACCCCTCTCTTTTTTTTATTAGGAAACTGTATTTAGAATTGTAAGCCTCTAGCTAATCAGGCGTATGTAAAAAGCGATATAAAAATGAAAGTATTAATTGGGGGGCTTCGCCACAACCTCAGTATTCGTTTTATTAGGTAGCTATTTGTAGAATTGTAAGCTAGCTAATTAGACCTATTTAAAAAGCGATATAAAAATAGAAGTATTATTTGGGGGGCTTCGCCCCAACTTAATTATTTGTTTTATTAGGAAACAGTTTTAGAATTGTAAGCCTCTAGCTAATTAGGGCTATGTAAAAAGCGATAGAACAGAAAAGTATTAATTGGGGGGCTTGGCCCCAACCTCGCTATTTGTTTTATTAGCAAACTATTTTTAGAATTGTAAGCCTGTAGCTAATTAGGCCTATTTAAAAAGCGATATGAAAATAAAAAAATTTTAATTTGGGGGGCTTCGCCCCAACCTCGCTATTTGTTTTATTAGGAAACTTTTTTTGGAATTGTAAGCCTCTAGCTAATTAGGCCTATGTAATAAGTGATAGAACAATAAAAGAATTAATTGGGTGGCTTCGCCCCAACCTCTCTATTTGTTTTATTAGGAAACTATTTTTAGAATTGTAAGCCTCTAGCTAATTAGACCTATTTAAAAAGCGATATAAAAATAGAAGTTTTATTTGGGGGGCTTCGCCCCTACCTAATTATTTGTTTTACTAGGAAACAATTTTAGAATTGTAAGCCTCTAGCTAATTAATCCTATGTAAAAAGCGATAGAAAATAAATGTATTAATTGGGGGGCTTCTCCCCAACCTCTCTATTTGTTTTATTAGGAAACTATATTTAGAATTGTAAGACTCTAGCTAATTAGGCCTATGTAAAACGCGATACAAAAATAAGAGTATTAATTGGGGGGCTTCGCCCCAACCTCTCTATTTGTTTTATTAGGAAACTATTTTTAGACTTTTAAGCATCAAGCAAATTAGGCCTATGTAAGAAGCGATAGAAAAATAAATTATTATTGGGGGTTTCGCCCCAATCTCTCTATTTGTTTTATTAGGATACTGTTTTTGGAATTGTAAGCCTCTAGCTAATTAGGTCTATGTAAAAAGCGATAGAAAAATAAAAGTATTAATTGGCGGGCTTCGCCCCAACCTGTCTATTTGTTTTATTAGGAAACAATTTTTAGAATTGTAAGCCTCTATCTAATTATTCCTATGTAAAAAGCAATAGAAAAATAAAAGTATTAATTGGCGGGCTTCGTCCCAAAATCGCTATTTGTTTTATTAGGAAACTATTTTTAGAATTATAAACCTCTAGCTAATTAGGCGTATGTAAAAAGCGATAGAAAATAAAAGTATTAATTGGGGTCTTTGCCCCAACCTCTCTATTTGTTTTATTAGGAAACTATTTTTAGAATTGTAAGCCTCTAGCTAATTAGGCCTATGTAAAAAGCGATAGAAAATAATTGTATTAATTGGGGGGCTTCGCCCCAACCTCTCTATTTGTTTTATTGGGAAACTATTTTTAGAATGGAAAGCCTGTAGCTAATTAGGCCAATGTAAAAAGCGATAGAAAATAATTGTATTAATTTGGGGGTTTGGTCCCCAACCTCTCTGTTTGTTTTATTAGGAAACTATTTTTAGAATTGTAAGCCTGTAGCTAATTAGGCCAATGTAAAAAGCGATAGAAAAATAAAAGCATTACTTGGAGGGCTTCTCCCCAACCTCTCTATTTGTTTGATTAGGAAACTGTTTTCAGAATGGTAAGACTCTAGCTAATTAGGCCTATGTAAACAGCGATAGAAAAATAAAGGTATTAATTGGGGGGCTTCGCCCCAACCTCTCTATTTGTTTTATTAGTTAACTATTTTTAGAATTGTAGGCGTCTAGCTAATTAGGTCTATGTAAAAAGCGATAGAAAAATAAAAGTATTAATAGGGGGCTTCGCCCCAACCTCTCTATTTGTTTTATTAGTTAACAATTTTTAGAATTGTAAGCCTCTAGCTAATGAGGCTTATGTAAAAAGCGATAGAAAAATGAATGTATTAATTGGGGACCTTCGCCCCAACCTCTCTATTACTTTCATTAGGAAACTATTTTTAGAATTGTAAGCCTCTAGCTAATTAGACCTATGTAAAAAGCGAAAGAAAAATAAAAGTATTAGTTGGGGGGCTTCGCCCCAACCTCGCTATTTGTTTTATTATAAAACTATTTTTAGAAATGTATGCCTCTAGTTAATTAGGCCTATATAAGAAGCGATAGAAAAATAAAAGTATTAATTGGGGGGCTTCGCCCCAACCTCTCTATTTCTTTTATTAGGAAACTATTTTTAGAATTGTAAGCCTCTAGCTATTGAGGCCTATGTAAAAAGCGATAGAAAAATAAAAGTATTATTTGGGGGGCTTCGCCCCAACCTCGCTATTAGTTTTATTAGGAAATTATTTTTAGAATTGTAAGCCTCTAGCTAATTAGGCCAATGTAAAAAGCGATAGAAAAATAAAAGTATTAATTGGGTGGCTTTGCCCCAGCCACTCTATTTGTTTTATTAGGAAACTATTGTTAGAATTGTAAGCCTCTAGCTAATTAGGCCTATGTATAAAGCGATGTAACAATAAAAGTATTATTTGGGGGGTTTCGCCCCAACCTCGCTATTTGTTTTATTAGGAAACTATTTTTATAATTGTAAATCTGTAGCTAATTAGTCCTATGTAAAAAGCGATATAAACGTAAAAGTATTAATTGGGGGGCTTCGCCCCAACCTCGCTATTTGTTTTATTAGGAAACTTTTTTTAGAATTGTAAGCCTCTAGCTAATGAGGCCTATGTAAAAAGCGATAGAAAAATAAAAGTATTTTATGGGGGGCTTCGCCCCAACCTCGCTATTTGTTTTATTAGTTAACAATTTTTAGAATTGTAAGCCTCTAGCTAATTAGGCCTATGTAAAAAGCGATAGAAAAATAAATGTATTAATTGGGGGCCTGCGCCCCAACCTCTCTATTTGTTTTATAAGGAAACTATTTTTAGAATTGTAAGTCTCTAGCTTATTAGACCTATGTAAAAAGCGAAAGAAAATTAAAAGTATTAATGGGTGGGCTTCGCCCCAACCTCTCTATTTGTTTTATTAGGAAACTATTTTTAGAATTGTAAGCCTCTAGCTAATGAGGCCTATGTAAAAAGCGATAGAAAAATAAAGGATTATTTGGGGGGCTTTGCCCCAACCTCTCTATTTTTTTATTAGGAAACTATTTTTAGAATTGTAAGCCTCTACCTAATTAGGCCTATGTAAGAAGCGATATAAAAATAAAAGTATTATTTGGGGTGCTTCGCCCCGACCTCGCTATTTGTTTTATTAGGAAACTATTTTTACAATTATAAGCCTGTAGCTAATTAGGCCTATGTATAAAGCTATATAAAAATAAAAGTATTAATTGGGGGGCTTCGACCCAAACCCGTTCCACTTGTATGATATGCAAACCATTTTTGGAATTGCAGACCTCTCACTAAATATGTGAAAAAAGAAAGTAGAAAATAAAAGAATATTAATTGAGGGCCTTTGATTCCCTCCAACAACTTAAATATATGTTGCGGAAAAGCTATAACATCTGAACTACGTTCAGCATGAAATAAATATAAAAACACATTATTATTATTATTATTATTATTATTATTATTATTATTATTATTATTATTATTATATATTTTTGGCAAGTTATTTATTTTGGTCTAGAGAGAATTGATTTTGATTTAAAATATTTAGTAAGGAGGTATTTAGAATGCAAAGTTTCTTAATTTACATAAAGGAAGCTACCTAAACAAGTTAGAGTAGGCTAAGGCAATACTTATCATTGAAATAAAAAGAAAAAGAATTAAAAAATTAAATTCGAACGCCCAAGGGAAAATATTTGCGTAAAACACTGTAATGAATAATGAATAAGTTTTGAGAAGACAGTGGCATTACGTATTATTGAAATAAAAAAAGAATTAATTTGAATAAGTTGGCTATATTAGAATAACAATCGATAATATACTATTTCCAGATAAGAATATGACTCCATATTAAATAGGCTAGGGGTACCTATAATGCATAATAATAATAATAATAATAATAATAATAATAATAATAATAATAATAATAATAATAATAATAATAATAATAATCTGTGGCGTTACAGCTCGTGAAGGGCCTAGACCGACCAGCCGGCTGCTGACTTCACGCCCACATGCAGAAGCAGAGGTGGGCGATCATCCAACCAGAATGGAGGTATCGTGTGGTTAGCACGATGATCCCCCCAGCCGGTATAGCTGGTATTCCCAATCGGATTTCGCTACCTATCGTAGCTCCCCAAGTGCATCATGATGCTGGGTGGGGACCGGTCCCATACACTGGCCGAAATTTCATGAGAAAATTTCTTCCCCCATGAGGATTCGAACCATTCCGTAACGCGAGTCCTAGGCAGGATGCTTTAGACCACGACGCCACGGAGCGGGACACCTATAATGCAACTAAGCCGAAATTAACCCATATATGCCCACAGGGTCGTTAACGACCCACGTCATATTTTTATTGGTTCCTTTAATATTTGCTGAAATTTTCGGTTGGACACCATCATTATGTGTTCGATAATATATTGGCAATACTTTAGTTTGTCCAATTGTTCCGTTGTAACTTTCTGCAATGCATTTTAACTGAAAATGTGTAACACTTAGTTTGGTTATAATGCACGTCAACAAAGAAATGTAAGTAGACACTTCATTGTTAAGTATTTTTGTTCTGTTATTGTTTTATTACATAGGGCAAGCAGTAACCAATATGATTACATAAGGTGGAGTCATGAATTGAAGGGGTTAGTGGAATAAGGGGGTATCCCACATTTTGGTAAAAAATGAACTAAGTCCATATTACGAAAGCTGAGTCCATCTACTGTTAGTTTAATGTGCTATTTAAGTAAGGGATAGTCCCATTTTAAAGTAAATATGAACATATGAAAGGGCTTTGTATGTTGTATCAAAATTCTGAATGGAATAAGGAGGTATCCCACAGTTCCTTGAAACCTTGGTTCTGATTGGCCAGCTGTTTACCTAACTGACCAATGGGAGAATACTGCTTTGATACAAGAAGTTTCCAAGCAACATGGCGGATGTTGACCGTACTAATGTTTTTGTAAGTGAGGAAATGGTGAAAATAAGACAAATAACAGCAAAAAGAGGAAAAGAAATCCATAAAATGGAAAGACAACAGCAGACAGAAGGCACGAAACAGTGGACAAGAATATATTACACGCACAGACAAAGTAATGTCTGCTAAAGTGTTCACTAACATACAGGAAAAGAAAAGCCACCAAATACAGGATGTTAAAAAGTATCCACTATTTTAGGAGGGGATAGTATTCATCAAAATAAGAAAATAATGTCTAATAAACATGGGTCGTACAACACACACTTGTTCATAAGAGGTGCTCAATGTGACGTCCATTCATGGCAATGCATTTCTCTGTCTTATAATACAGCAGACTACCAGAAAATCATACCGTAGTTGACACCTTTGGCATGGAATAATGATACGTCGCAAGGAATACTGAAAACAAAAGTCTGGTTGCGGATATGAGCAGGGTTCAGCAGAGATGGTGTTGTGAATTTTCATAATCATCATGTTTGGGCTGATGAAAATTCCCATGCAGTTGAAGAAATGAGGCATCAGCACCCATTCTCAATCAACGTATGGGCAGGCATTCTTGGTGAAAGGTTAATAGGGCCATATGTGCTACCACAGAGACTTTTAGGACTTTCTTATTAACGTATTGCCTGCCTTGCTGGAGAATGTGTCATGTCAGCAGGACTACAGATGTGGTTCATACACGATGGCGCACCAGCACATTTTCACCACAATGTGCGTGAACACCTGATGTTGATATTTCAAGACCACTGCAATGGTCGGGGAAGCCCCACACATTGGCCTGCTCGTTCCCCAAACCTAAATCCCCTAGACTTTTGGTTATGGGGACACAGATGTGGTTCATACACGATGACACACACCACTGCAATGGTCGGGGAAGCCCCACACCTTTGCCTGCTCGTTCCCCAAACCTAAATCTCCTAGACTTTTGTTATGGGGACACATAAAGGAATCAGGTCAATGCAAAGAGTGCGTGATTCCTTACTCCAAAAGGCAGAGAAACGCATTGCGATGCATGGACATTAGATTAGGCACCTCCTATGAAGAAGTGTTCAGAAAGTATGTGTTGTAGGACCGATGTTTATTAGACATTATTTTCTTGTTTTGATGCATACTTGCACCTCCTAAAATATTGGATATTTTAACACCCTGTATAGCAAGCACAGTTATGAAACCAAAGCACCCCGATGGAATGCTCATCAAAGCTGCTTAGCGTCCTGACATACTGTCCATATTAAAGTTCATACCTCCAATTCATCACAACTTTTATTTAAATTTGAAATCAGATAATGGATGTGAAGTAGAAAACAATGATCATAACCCATTGCCTCCTGGTCTAGTTGCCTCATAAGTGGTGCCTTGTTGGTATCACTTATGAGGTGCAGACCTGTGTTCGGACAGTTGACTTAACAGACAAACAAATGAATCTTATTTAAGTGTCTTTTGATTAATACCTTTCAAAGTTTGTTTCTTTCTTTGTTGTAAAATATAGTATATCATAAGTGAAATTTTCCTACAATAACAATAATAATCAAGATATTATGCTCTACATTTGCAGAAAGTTAGTTCAATACCTACTTAACACATTACCCAAAAGACTTTGTGATTCTTATTATTTTCCTTAAGTTACAGAGAATCTAACAAAATGCTAAATATCTCAAAAACATACTTTTGAGGGATACCCCCTTCTTCCACTAAGCCCTTCAATTGTATTCAGTAGAGGCGTAATAGTGTAACAAATTTGGGTGGGTTGTTTTCGACCCTATGGGCACATAGGGAACCTTTCGTACATTTTGCTAAATTTTCTAATAATATTATTATTGATAATCATTGTGAGCAGATTTTCTTTACTTTCATATTCCCTATGAAAATTTACGAAACATTTACGAGTTATAAGTACGTGAATTAATTTTTTAGGAAAACTACTATCCTGCTAACAGAGCTAACAAGCAAACATTCTGATGAGGGCAAATAAAAAAGTTAATTTGTTTTTCTTCCACCATGTTAATAATGTCAAAAGAAGAGCTTATACAAATTTTGGCCACTCAACCACAATTACGAGGCTGTCCAGAAAGTAATTTTCCCTGGGCCGTTTACAGAAAAAAGCACAATTGCATGGAAAGACTTATTGAACCAGATACAGCAATTATTGCGCTATTTCACAACATATCCCCAACTGGAATTGAGACATGTCACACCATGGGGTCAATTTTTGTATCTTTGTGTCGTAGAAGTCAGCCGCTGGGATCGGAACCAGCATTTCATAGCCGTTTGCAAGTCTCTGTCGATCCCATGATATGACAAATATCTCAAGTTCGGTGAGAATATGTTGAAAAATAGCTCTGCAATTGCTTTGCCTGTTCCAATAAATTTTTCCAATGAAATCGTGTTTTTTTTTCTGTTAACTTCCCCTGGCGAACTTATTTTTTTACGGCCCTCGTAATTCCGGTTGAGTGGCCAAAATTTGTATAAGCACTTCTTCTGAGATTATTAACATGGTGAAAGAAATTAATTAACTTTTTATCTGCATCCATCAGAATGTTTTCTTGTAAGACGTTTGTTTTCCCTTATTTTAGAGATAATTACGACAAATTTCCCAAAAAGAGTCTTACCCCTTTCGAAATACTGGAATAACTTGAGACAGTATTTTCTCAAGAAAATATTTCAAATATTGAGTGGTTCTACAACCTCCTGAAGATGACGGTAATGAAACTGGTGACGATTCGGTTGACGAAGATTGTAACAATCTCTGTGCCATCGCCAACTTGAGGCTCCAGCTGAACAGTAATAAAAAAATTCCTATTATATCAAACATGTAAAAGGTTGACTAAATTATGTTCAACAACCTTAGTAAATACCCCCTATTACAGACCTGCAGAACTGTAGCTCTTGAGTGCGACTTCTTTCCTCCCCTTTCTTACCCCACCCACCTTTTCTACCTGTGCGGTCACGGCGTTCTAGTTACGCTCGGCTGCATCAACATTCATTCTAGCGGCGGAAGTCGATCATCCCGAATAGAAGTGGAGTGAGGCTGACGTCATAGTTCCCCTACTTGCGAGTTCTGCAGGCTTGCCCTATTACTTAGCACCCACCTGGATTTTCTGAGTAACAGAGATAGTTTATATGCATAGTAGTTTTGTATATATATCCCTTTGTATTTGTATACACAAAATATAAATGTAATAATACATTTCTGAGTTATATTAAGCAGAGGAGTCATTTTTTTATTAATTATGTCCAACAGATTTAGTAAATAATCGTTATGATGGCTTTACTGTAATATGCATGGAAAGGTTGTTCATGTGCCCACAGGGTCGTTTTCGACCCACGGTTAAATGGGCACTAATGATTATGTAAACGGAGATTTTGCATTGTCATTCTCTTACTATGGCTAAAAGAAGCAACATTTGTGAAAATGAAGACTTTTTTCAAAAATAAAAGTTACGGGCATATATGGGTTAACAACAGATATTGCAAAAATAATTGTATCAAATTTGGTTATTTTTTGCCAAACATTTCCCGCAAGTGAACTGTTTTTTACCAACAGAGCCAACACAAACTTCATGAAATCGTGTTGATCATATTCCGTATTGAATTCATGTTCCAATTCTTCCAGATGCTTCGCTGTTGTAGTTAACACCACAGAAACTGCACACAGAATCTTTTTCCTGAATATTGTTGGCGTTTCCTGGAAGTATATTTCGTGCACAAAGTATTTTTCTTGGTGCCTGCTGAAGTATCTTGCATTGTGTCTGGAGTTGCGTTTGTTCCCATTTTTCTTGCCATTAAATTATTTCTGTACTCTGGTGTGGTCAGCACAGCAGCCTTCTGGGTTAGTCTTTGTTTCTTGGGAAGTGTATCCAGCTAAGGGATGGGAATTACTGTCGAAAAGGTACTCTTCTTTTGGTTTAAACCTAATCCTTCTAGGCGAATTGTGAGGTGTTTGTGCTGTTGGTGAGGCTTCACTACTGTCAAATGATGTAGATGGTGCCCCTACAGCCGAGGCTGAGCAGAAGTTTAGACTTTAGAGTAGGGACCAGAGGTCTGCATCGGACGTTTTCGCTCGAGCGCTAAGTAGTTCATAGCATAATCCGATAGGCAGCGCACATTTATGGTGGGTAAAATTGTCACGAGCGATAAATCCTCGAACGGCATAAGCCGAGCGTTAGACATTCGTTCTTGTTACAGTGATGAACTGTGTAGTAACATCATAGATGTTTATCATTTCAAAACTTTGCAGTGTTTAACTAACTTCTCCATAGTACAACTACAAAACTTGCTTTAAAATGTAATATAAATGTTGTAGGTAAATTCCCCCCCCCCACACACACAGGAGTGATTTTGTTTTTGCCAGATTTGATAGATGTTATTGGATGTAAATGTAATTGTTACAAACGGAGAACACAATCACTATAATGCAAGAACTGTATCAAGTTTTCTAGTAGTAATAATAATAATAATAATAATAATAATAATAATAATAATAATAATAATAATAATAATCTCTAATAATTAGTGTATCAATCTTTGCGTCTGTTACAGTTGCGCAGCATGATTATTCGTTTTATTATATTTTCTGTGACGTTATCTCTGTAATAATATTGTTATTAATCTACTGCTATATCAATAATAATGTTTTGTAAAACATTTCTACATTGTCGCAGCATATAGGCGAAACACTATGTATGGACCTATTATTATTATTATTATATATATATATGGTAAATCATATATTGAATAATTATTAATTAGCAATAATAACTGTATATCGAAGTAACGATCGGCAAATCAAAGAAAAGGTTAACAACAATAACAGACATGTCTATTGCATACTGTTCTAAAGCGATGTTGTCGCGTCTTTTTCAAACTGCAGGGCGTACAAACGAGAAACACGACTACTTTATAACTAATAATAATAATAATAATAATAATAATAATAATAATAATAATAATAATACTTTCATGCTATCTAACTACATTAATTAAATAAATATGTAAATTACAGTTATTAATTACCTGACATCCTAGCTCTCATCTGAACTGCTTCCTTCACTGTCACTGTCACCTGCGCTTATAATGAACGAATCTCTGTAGTTTTCAGAATCGCGAACAATATATTGGCGTTCTATTTCTCTTGTCCTGTTAACACACGTCCACAATTCCGAATTTATTAGTTCAACACATTCTCGTATAGTTCTGCATACACTGTCACTACGTGATGGAGTCACATTTCGTTTTCGAACTTCATGTTTTAAGCGCGCCCAAATAAGTTCAATACCATTTAAATTACAGTGATATGGGGGCAACCGCAAAACCTCATGGCCGAAATCTCTTGCAATTTTGTCAATGACAAACTCTCTACTCATATTAGCTCCTTTTATGAGTTCAAGCAATACAGATATAGTGGGGAGTGGATTGGGTACTTCTAGATTGTGTTGTAGCATGAAGCTAATAATATCATCCTTTCTTGTGGATCTATTTGGTAGACTAAACTGTAGCCTGGAATGATAAGCAGCGTTATCCGTTACAATTATACTCGGAGGGCTTGTTGGAAGATTTTTCATTAATTTGTTTGCAAACCAGTCCTCGAAAATTTCAGAATTCATCATGTGAATCTGCTTTGGAGTCATCTATATTTCTAGCTGAAAGGAACAAACAATTTGGAACCCAGCCGTCACTACTACCTGCGTGCAAAACCATAATTCGTTTCCCACGAGATACAGGGGCATTGAAGGCACATGAGCAACTCCCATCATCCCAACCTTTTTTGGGGACATCATGTATGTCAGACCATGTCTCTGTCGATCTTTTAGAACGAAGTGTGTTCAAATATTTGTACCTCCATGTTACTATTCTCGACGACTCCATTATCACGCGTCTTTTGTTAAGAACTCGGAACCTGAATCCTAACGTTTTCAATAATTCTTTCAGTGTTGTTTCTTTGTAGGGGAATTCACATTTTTTTTGAAGTTCTATTAATATTTCACTAACTGTTGGCGACTGTCCATTTTTAAAAAAATCATACACCGTTCGACGAATCAGATCGCAGGTGAAGTTATCAACTTTTTCAAATTTCTATTTTTTATTTTTACATTTTTTGGGTGTTTTAGGGCCCCTTTCTACAACTCTGCTTACGGCTTGCCTACTTAATCCAACAGCTTTTGCGGTCTCTGTAATCAGTCCCTTGCCCAATTTATTACTTTTGACGTAGGCATACACATTACAAATTATTTTCTGAGACTGTTTGTTCAATGTCCCCATATATTTTCTACCTGTAATTGTCTTACTTCTACTAGTTGAAGGAACACACGCATTTACATTACTTTCAACTTCATCATCGCCTTCCCACGGCCTCCACATCTTAAATATTAACACCAACTTATAACTTCCACTTGAAATGCTTTATTAAACTGAACGAACATTTGTTATTAAAAATGGCAACCTTGGTTCTTACTCCACGTGGACTTGATATGTACACGGCAAAATTCAATCCTGGATTGCCATTGGCGGCAACCGTTTTTTTGTAGAATATGATTGGAGCGGTGGGACTAAAAGAACCACAATCACAAGCGACAAACAATGACTTATAAATATCAAAAACTAGCCGGTCGTTACTGTGGCTGGCGCGGCGATAATAAATGTAATTGTTATAAACGGAGAACACAATCACGATAATGCAATAACTGTATCAAGTGTTCTAGTAATAATAATAATAATAATAATAATAATAATAATAATAATAATAATAATAATTAGTGTATCAATCTTTGCGTCTGTAACAGTTGTGCAGCATGATTATTCGTTTTATTATATTGTTATTAATCTACTGCTATATCAATAATATTTTGTAAAACATTTCTACATTGTCGCAGTATATAGGCGGAACATTATGTATGGACCTATTATAATATATATTTGGTAAATAATATATTGAATAATTATTAATTAGCAATAATAACTGTATGTCGAAGTTTTTCATACTATTTTATTTATAACTTCATGTTCCTGTTTTGGTACGTTCCATTGACTGTTCCATTAAACGTTTGTCATAAACGCAGAAAATAAAGCCTTAGTTTTACCGTGTGAGCAAAACATATGTGCATCTTATCTGTCGCCTTCATACAAGATAAGACATGTCGGTGAGATGACCTTGTACTGTGCTTCTATTTATTACGAGCGTATCACGACAGATCGTATCTCACTCGAGGCTGCGACACTCGACCGAGTTCAAGCGAGCGATTTAACTCCAATGCAGCACTCTGGTCTGCTTATTCCGCTCTCGTGTACACCTCCATTTCACTAGGACTGATCGACTGGACACTGCAACTTGTACACATACACTGCTGACTATAGACGTGCATATCAGGATCGACCATGTCCGTTACACATTACGCTATCTGCATTTAGTGTAGTCTCCTGTCCCCATCTCTCAGACAGCGCACTGAATTGAATACTGTAAATAGAGTATTTTTAGTAGGTTGTTTTATGATGCTTTATCAACAGCTTAGGTTATTTAGCGTCTGAATGAGATAAAGGTGATAATGCCGGTGAAATGAGTCCGGGGTCCAACACCGAAAGTTACCCAGCATTTGCTCATATTGGATTGAGGGAAAACCTGAACCAGGTAACTTTCCCCGACCGGAAATCGAACCCGGGCCACCTGGTTTCGTGGCTAGACGCGCTAACCGTTACTCCACAGGTGTGGACTACTGTAAGTAGACAACGTAAACAATGTCAGATGAATACAGTTCATTTCCGGACCAGGGTTCCTTATCTCAAATTGATACATGTGCCCTTCGCCATCATCCCTAAAAGTTTGTAACACCACCTCGGAAACACTCTGTATAGTTCAGTTGATCCAGAAAATTTGTAAAACATGATGGGGTGTAATGTAGGCCGCCTCCTCGTGGTACACCCTGGATAACGCAAAATGGCCTACGAAGACAGCTCATGATTTCAGGTATTATTATTATTATTATTATTATTATTATTATTATTATTATAGTAATAGATACATTAGTGTAGATGTGAACATACATATAAAACATGCATATTAACCATAAATATTATTAATGATTACAACAATAGCTGTATTGTTTAACATTTTTCATAATTTGCGATCTACCTCTACGAACAACATTTAATGACACTGCAGGAAAAAGGCAATGAAAACATACAGCAGCAGTTGCAATTATCGTGGTCTTTATTTGCGCCATCAAGTTGCTATTTATTTCCTCCACAGGATGACGCTCTACTAACTGCAGGATCATCTACAATTCAGTGGTCGTCAGCACTCGCTGAAATGGGTAAAGGGTAAGCAGTGTTTCGTAATATGCTCCGTCGTGAAGCAGGAAGAAAGAGAGAGCATACCCGCCAGCAGCCACGGATGCACACCAGTGCAATGCTTTATCCATAGGTAAGAGACGCTAGCTCGAGTGTGCACCAGCGAATAGGGATTACAAAGAATGGACATTGAGCGAATTATTCTGTGTTTTGTTTCTCTGTGCACCGGGGTTTAGTTCCACTTTCAAGCGCTAGAGGTTAGTGTAATCAAGTACACGCTAAGGAGAATAGAGTTGAGACACAGGGTCCAAACATCGCCTACCTTATTGCATAATCCAGTAACGCTTTGCTTCAAATAAATTCAAATTAACAGCTTTTCCTTATTTCTCAGTGACAAACTAGTTGTAATAATTTTTTTTATGTTTTATATATAATAAATTATATTATAAAATAATATAATATATTATAAAGTTATGTATCAAATTCGTTTAATATTTCTATATACAATATAATATAGGTATATGTTTTACTTCTCATAGGAGGTTTGTTTTTTTCATTTTCAGCGCTATCAAATCATACATATTTTAATTGTTGTTGGGGGTCAACGTCTCAACTCTCATTATAAAGGAACTCTAGAGTCTAGACGTTACAGTTATGAGGGATTTATTATTTCATTGATCCAATTTATTTTATTTGAGTACATAATGTGCCTAGATGTATTAATTGCATGTGTTATATTTCTGCTGTGTCGACTGCTAGCTGGTGTGATGTCAGTGCCAACTCCAGAGAGAAAGCAGAATCTCACGCTCAAACTGGTTTGAAGGTCATTGAAATCAGTCCTGCTACATCAAAGGTACCGACGCGAAGTGTCCATACTGTATAATTACCTATATGCCGGGTGCACTGTGCTGATGACTGCTGATCTAGACCAACAGCACAAGACGTAATAGAAAAGTACGTCCGCTCAAATGAGAGCCGGTTGGAACGTGCGATTGGACACACTTACCGCATGGAGCAAGTAGGCATCCGACTCCGAGCAGGTACGATAATCACTTTCTTTTGTCTTTATGTTCGATATACTTTACCTAATGCTTTTTATTGTTAATGTCATCCATTACATTTACTGTTAAATCACGTACTTCTTGAATAGATTTATTTCCCAATGCATTTTCTGACCGGACATTTTTCTTCACTTCCGACCAAACGAATTCTATGGCATTGAGACAACAATGGTAGGAGGGCAGTCGTAGTACAACATACCGTATTTTGACCACAGTTCGTCAATTACATACATATTTTCCTATGATGGTTACGTTTTATCTCTTGTAACAGATGTAACTTTGTTGTTGGGACTGGCTGGGACAAAGGGATGTTATTTTCACGTATAAATGTTTTAATGACATCTATTGTTGATTTAGTGGTAGGTACAGGATTCAAAATACGGGAATGGTATGGGGCATTATCCATAATGATGACAGACGGTTCTTCCAGTTGTTTTAGCAAACATTCCTTAAACCATTCTTCAAAGATTTTAGAATTCATAGTTCCATGATAATTAATCAGCCGCAGCATCACACATACTTTGGTGGATAACGAATAATGCCCTGGAATAGAACCATTTCTTCCCCCCGCATATAAAATTACCATTCGTTATCCCTTACCTGAAGAAAAATTGTCTTCAAAATAACTTGACCCATCTCACCAACGACACTTTACTCCAGCCGTGGCGAGAACGTGACTCGCGAGTCATTGTGGGTCGCAGTGATAGCTGTGTATTTCGCTTGCTTCTAACCTCCGCCAACCCCCATCCTCTCACTCACTGGATTCAAACTCCGTTCCATTTGTATTTGTCTCTGACCTGCGAGTGGCATATGTCTCTCTCGAAACGATGTACGAAAGTTCCAAGTAGGATGGGAGGACGCATTTTTTTTTTTTTTTTGCTGTCAATTTGATGAGAATATTAAATGTATGATTTGTTCACAAGTATTACGAGGAAAACAGTTGTATAACATAAAACGGCATTATACTACATGTTACTGATGAAACATTAAAAGGTTAAGTGTTATCATCATCATCATCATCATAATCATCATCATCATCATCATCATCATCATCTCTGTACACCGACCTTTTTTCAGCAGATGTACAAATTATGCGGTTAGCTCTTGAATTTGAACTCACTGATTTACTATGTGATGTCAAATGAAAGCTAGATGTAAGGACCTGACAAATGTTGAGCTTTTAAATCTTTGCCAAAAAATAAATATCCGAAGCTTCGTTCTTTCGCTTGCTCTGTTGAAGCCATGTTCGCTACAACTTACGTTTGTGAAAAATTATTTTCAGCAATTAAAATAGTAAAAACCAAATTTAGATCACGACTGACAGACAAATACCTTCGTGATCAACTACGACTGGCAGTAAGTGACATAATTCCTGATTTTGAAACTTTGTCGCAGAGACATTCTGAAGACAGTTAATTTTAGGTTGTGATATTGTTCATTTATTTCTTCGTTACACGTACTAAACATTAGTTTGTAGCCTTGTACTGTATAAATTATATTTAAGTGATTGACGTAAGGAAAATGAAAATCCGTTAATAAGTCAGACAGTTGCTTCACTTCCCCTTCGGATGTCAGCCTCCCTCCATAGGTGCTATGCACGTTGCAGGTTACACAGTGGCTCGGCGCACGATTACATTTTCGCCACGGCTGCTTTACTCCGTCATGGGTATCATACCATGTTTCGTCTAAGTATACTTCTTCATAGCCCAGTTGTCGATAATATTCTATATTCCGTAAATACGAGGAACGCCACATCCGTATTCGTAATGATTCCATTGCTGCTGGTTGAAATCCATTAATTTTATATTTAAACCCCATTGAATATAAGAGTTCCATTAAAGTAGTTCTTGATACAGAAACTCATATTGGGTGCTTCGTGTTTTACTACGCATTGCATTGAGAAGTTTATTTAACGGTGGGGCCATAGGCGGAGAGAGAACTGTTTCCTTGGGGGGGGGGAGCAAAGGAAAACCATAGAATTCCCTTATAACGGGTAATGCAGGTCATCATTTACCTCCTCCCCTCGTTATAGCTTGACTGTGGTACATAAAGGTATTTTCGAGGACATGTTTCTTACAGTGTTACATCCACATCCGCGATGTTTCGGACCGAGTTGTATAGGGCTTGAACTGTAGGTCTACTACAAATTATAATAGGGCATAATTTAAAACAATCTCCCTCTTTTTCTCTCTCGTATAGAAACACATGCATACATCAATAAAACTACATAACAGTGCTAACAGAAACTTTTTATATGAAGTTTACGTTCCTGAAGATATCGTGTGAAATGTAAAATCTAATTATTTTATTTAATCTCGTCTTTAAGTTTACACATTATACCGGGATCACTTTTTTTTTTTTTTTGCTTTGTTGTGCAGTAAGTTATTCATATTTCTCCAAGTGGCGGCCTGAACACCTGCAGACTTCTAACTCATGAGTACAGGCTGTTACAAAAGAAACATTATAGTGCTTCCATTCCTCAAATGAGGTATAAAAATTATGATACATTCAGAAATCTAAAATAAATAATATAGTCCAGACACATGATCAATTTAAGCATAGAAACTTAATAATAAACAAAAGCAAAAAAGATCTTTTGAATTCAATATTTTGTGACTTAATAGAAAAAAAAAGAGTTCAGACAAGTTTGGGGGGGGTCAATGCCTTCCCATAGCCCCCCCCCCCCCCTAAATCCGCCTATGGTTGGAGCTATTTTATTTTGACTATTACACTCTTACTACGTCATACTACTTTTGACCAATAAAACGGTACGAAAGGACGTATTTCAACCAATCATGGCTGCTTATCGCACAATTTTATCGCGTCCCTAGCATTTGTTTCTTTGTTTGCCAACATTTGAAACTGCGCTGGTCTGGACGTCAAAAATATATATAAAATTACAAATCACTCCAGTCGATGCACAGCAGTTTCAAATATGACTCGCATTGGCATTCAAGAACAAGAATTAATAAAAATCACTGATCATACCTATGCATCTTCTGAAATCCGATTTACAAATAAATGAAGAGCACCATTCGGAAATTCTGAATAAGTTGAATACACCATGTAGGCCTAAATCAACGAGTTCCACTTCTATTACGCACACGTCCAATATAACATCAATTGAACCACCAACCACATTCAAATTTGAAATTTGTACATTGAATAATTATACCTTTTAAAACTATTCATGTTTATTTTTTATGTCATCGTCGTTAATTAAAACTTTTCTAACACTTGTGTATATTAGTTAGGTTATGTTATAGCTTCTGCTCTGAGAGGATAAAAATAACTTCTGCTATATGATATTATGGATAGTCACGTATCAGAGATTGTTTAATATTAAGATTTATTGAATAGTAATCATTACAGTGTCTGTATAAAGACACTATTGCCATCTAGCATGCATCTAGCGTAATATTTGTAATGTTGAGATGGTACAATAATACATTTGAAGACAGTTGTATTTTCGTAAGTCAATTAATATTTTATTGTATTGGAGTACTTCGTTACTTCTAATCTTTATATACTTTCTTCTAATCGTGTAATAGTCAATTAAATCCCACTCGAGTTTTGATTTTCTCTAGATAAATCAAAACGTCTAGTGAGATTACTGTTGATAACACTCATACAAAGTTCGTCGTAGTAAGTCCGTTGTGAAACCATCCATTTTATGATATTTTTCTTTCATATTTCGATCGGCATTTTCTTTTGTTGATTTACCTTTTCCAGAGATAATTCTATTAAATGTTGCGCAAGACACTCCTGTAGCAGCACTGGTATTTTTCAGTGGTGTCCGGCATTTACCCGCACTGCCTTTGAAATATGTATAAATATTAATAATAATTAAGCTGCGGATTTATGCCTATATAGATATACCTATTTTAATCCTCAACCTGAAGACGCAAGCTTTTAGGTTACATATCCATTTTAAGGCATTGTGAGTATTATATGCGAATTCTATAGGGCCTAGTGCCTATAATTGCCTATTTCACTAGTAAATGCCTATTTGCTTATAAATGCCTAAAAGTTGCCTAAATATCCGTATTATATAGTCTATTATATTTAAATTTATTGACTATTCTATCGTTTTTTTTAAATCTGTAATTTGTTTCTTTTTTATCCAGCAGCAAATATTATCCTGGCAAAGCTAACATCTGCTTTTTCGTTCATGAAAGTAAACTTTGAAAAGCTGCCTGCTTACATAACGAAACTGGAAACGAGGAGTATTCCACTCCACAGTGCTGTGCAAGTTATGAAGAAAGTAGAAACTGTTCTTAAAGAAATACCAAGCAGTGTGGGAGAAACAATGAGTAATAAGTAGCCTATCTGAAAACTGTGAAAAGAAATCCTGGTTGGGAGCAAGTGTTATTGCTGATTGGAAATGACATTAACATTACTACGTTCTCACTGGTTTGGTCCTCAGCTGAGATTGGATCCCTGAAGTATTGATTGTTAGTGAAATCAGGATAGAATCAGTGAAATATAACGTAGTTCCAGTGCAGAGTGAGTTGACAGCGAAATGAGTGTAATGTTGACATGCAGATATGAACATATCATACTCGTGGGTTTTAGTTCGAACTTAGGTTTAAGATACAAATTAGATTTATTTTAAGTGATCGTGCTTCATTTAATTTAGGATATTCCCTGTTATTATTATTATTATTATTATTATTATTGTTAGTATTAATTATTAGTATTATTATTAATTGTATTTTAATTAATAAGTTTATTATTGTCATTACTTACTTACTTTATTGACTTTTAAGGAACCCGGAGGTTCATTGCCGCCCTCACGTAAGTCCGCCATTGATCCCTATCCTGAGCAAGATTAATCCAGTCTCTACCATCATATCCCACCTCCCTCAAATCCATTTTAATATTATCTTCCCATCTACGTCTCGGCCTCCCCATAGGTCTTTTTCCCGCCGGCCTCCCAACTAACACTCCATATGCATTTCTGGATTCACCCATACGTGCTACATGTCCTGCCCATCTCAAGCGTCTGGATTTAATGTTCCTAACTATTTCAGGTGAAGAATACAATGCGTGGAGCTCTGCGTTGTGTAACTTTCTCCATTCTCCTGTAACTTCGTCTTAGCCCCAAATATTTTCCTAAGAACCTTATTCTCAAACACCCTTAATCTCTGTTCCTCTCTCAAAGTGAGAGTCCAAGCTTCACAACCATATAGAACAACCGGTAATATAACTGTTTTATAAATTCTAACTTTCAGATTTTTTGACAGCAGACTAGATGACAAAAGCTTCTCAACCGAATAATAACAGGCATTTCTCATATTTATTCTGCGTTTAATTTCCTCTTGAGTGCCATTTATATTTGTTACTGTTGCTCCAAGATATTTGAATTTTTCCACCTCTTCGAAGGATAAATCTCCAATTTGTATATTTCATTATTATTATTATTATTATTATTATTATTATTATTATTATTATTATTGTCATTATTGAGTGTAATTAGTTACCACTGCCAGCGGGTATATACCCATTGCAGTGTGAATAAATACATACATACATCACTTCATGTAAAGTGGAGAGAAGTTTCTCCCAATTTAAGAACATTCTTACAGACAACAGACATCAGTTCTCATTACAACATTTGGAGGCATATTTAGTTATTCATTGCCATAATGGCATTCCTATAGAAACTAATGTATAATGCTATGCTATGGTCATATTAGCCTTTGAGAATTAGAAATTGTTAGTGCCTTTTTAAATTCCTATTTTATAATTTTGAATGCCTATTTTGCCTGCCTATTTCAACTGTTTTTAGTGCCTAAAAATCCGCAGCTTAATAATAATTAACACTGTTTGTTCTTGTACAATCTTACCACGTCCTAATGGCGATTGTGTGGGCTTACGTCTATGACTATTGTTATTATCCGTTTCCCAAGGACGCCACATTATAAATACAATCACAATATATGGAACACAAAAGCCACAATATACACTTACGGTCTTATGCCTTGTTCTGAGCTAGCTATAACTCGCGGGCTCGTCAGACACCGAATACTACAGTATAAGAACTTGTTCTCGGAGCACTAACAGTGCTGGCGTATCAACAACCAGCCGTGCGCTGCAAGACTGAAACAAAACAGCTGATGCCTCTCGCTCTAGGTACGGTGCAAGTGGTTCTCATTTGAGCGGACGTACTTTTTTTTAAGTACAGGCGGGGCGGTTCTACAATAAGAACTGCAGAGCTGCAGAACCGCCATTTAAATGGACCTGAAAAAAATTAAAAATGTAAAACGTGCTTTTATGTAATCTAGTTCATTGTTTCATTTATTTTTCCAATTTATTCTCTTTCGATTCGAGATTTTACTGTCTGTAGGAGCCTTGAACTGCTCGAGGATTTTAGCTGTAGTGTACTTTTCGGAACTGTGATCGGCAGTTCCTGAAGCTCAACGTGGGGTAGTCGGCAGCAGAAAACTAGTTTTCTTCACCGTCCCATAAGACTGCATTAGAGCTGCAACCGAAACAGCTCTCTCCGAATATACAAAAGAACCGTCAACACCCTCGTCTCTGTATGACCTGCGTTAGAACACATAGGCTTCTGGACTACTGTATATCATTACAGTTCCAGTGTGTTATAATACTGTGGGGGTGTGATGTGATTAGTCAGTGTGTCTAAGGAAATATTTTATATTAGAAATGAATGAAATGAAAACCTAATCGACCAACCCTTTTCGAAATTAAAAGAGGAATTGCATGTTAACGTAAGAAATTAGGACGTCCTACACAAAATTTAAATATTGAAATTTCTGGAAAAAGTCGAGGAAATCATGTAGCCTACTAGTCATTTTAATACCGAAATGTATAATGGAAACGATTGGTTTTTTGCTGCGCTCATGAAAACGCTTTCTCTCCCACCCGTGTATTCTGTTTAGAGGAGAAAATACATGGACAAACACCGGAGTGAAGGATTTAGTTAATTTGACTAAAAAAAAACTAGAAAAGCATGTGGAGCACATCTCCACCACGTGACTAGTTGTACCAGGTGGGAGAGGTGTGTAGCGCACGGATGATTGGAGTACAATTTCGGGTGCACAGTCAACATCGAGAAGGGCCTGTAATTACACGCGTTATCCGATTTAGATGCAATAAATAGCATGCGTTTGCTAAATACACTATTTTTCATGCAGAACTACCAACCTTTGTAACCGCGGGCCGCTACTGCAGGTACGCTAACAAATTGTGAGTGAATAATGGACAATGATTATTATCGTTAAACATAAACTATCTATTATCAGGGTTCGCTCAGTTGTAGGTACAACACTGGACATTCAAGAAGCCACTTCACGTAGGTACGGTGGTATAACACTTCATTAAAATATTAAAATAAAGAGTTGTTTAGTCAACTGTCCCAAGACAGGTCTGAACCTCACAAATGATACCAACAAGGTACCACTTATGAGGCAACCAGGCCAGAAGATGAGATAGGGTGGCCAGTTCCTTTCCTCCTCCATTGCATACCGGTTCATCACCGATTAGCTACATATTACACTAATCAGACTTCAGATTTATACAATTGTTTATTTTTCTTTCTCTGACACATATCGTCAAGTGAGATGTATACTGTCTGATAATAAGAGATGCATATATCAGATAAAACCTCAATCAGAGGTAATTAAAGTGTATTATTATTTAAATTTGTAGCCTGTACTCACCTTAAACATAGGCCTACGACTAATTTTTCTCGAGTGTTACTGTCGTTCGAGATTGAGTGTTCTGTTTCTGTATTTTCTCTATTAGATTGTGAATAAATTCAAATTATTCTTTATTCATTTTATAGTGCATACGAAAATACTGTTCCAGTTGTTTAAACAAGGTATGAAATAAATCACCATATTCCTTCCGTTTCAAGTTTTCATACACCCACTTCCGACACTTTCCTTCCTGAATGATAATAGCCGAAGCCACATTTTCGATGTCTTCTTCAAACTCTGAAGAACTGCTGGAATTACTAATTCACCTTTCATTTCTGCTATAGGAAAACTACTGAATAAAGAGCGAGTGAACTGATTGTAAGTGTGAAGTGAAATAGAGTGGTGATGTGCACCCAACACGTGCTTTCCAATTTATATGATCTCACAGAAGAAACATGCCCTGGTAAAAGTGTGATTTCACCTTCGTTTCATAGAATCAGGAATAAGACTAATGTAATTGCGTCAATCTACAACAGGCATGTCAGAAATCAGACTCTGAATGTGCAGTTATGTGCGCGGATCGCCGGTCTGTGCTGACTGCATCATTCAAGGGTTGCTCTTATCAGTTCTTAGCTGGAGGGGTGTACAATAATCTATTCTGCGCTTCTAGGGTTGGATTAAATAGGCATTTGGACATTATAAACACACTTAGCACGGTTATTATCAGTGTCTATACTTGACAACTGTAACACAAGAAACTTTAGGCTTAGATAGATAGATAGATAGATAGATAGATAGATAGATAGATAGATAGATAGATAGATAGATAGATAGATAGATAGATAGATAGATAGATAGATAGATAGATGGATGGATGGATGGATGGATGGATGGATGGATGGATGGATGGATGGATGGATGGATGGATGGATGGATGGATGGATGGATGGATGGATGGATGGATGGATGGATGGATGGATGGATGGATGGATCGATAGATAGATAGATAGATAGATAGATAGATAGATAGATAGATAGATAGATAGATAGATAGATAGATAGATAGATAGATAGATAGATAGATAGATAGACAGACAGACAGACAGACAGACAGACAGATTTATTTGTTCCATAATATTCTTACATTTGCTTTACAGCATAGAATAAAGAACATGTCCAATTCTTACGTTTAACAATAAAATGCAATACATATAAAATGCAAATATGAAATATGTACAGAATTAATACCTTAATAACAATAATATTTTATACAATGTAATATGTTTACCAGTGGCGGCTCATACATATTTAATGGCTAGTGCCAAAATCAGTGGTAGATCCAGGATACCCTAAGGGGGAGTGTAACTCTTTTTCCTACTATTTCCTCCCTGGATCCGCCTATGGTCTAAACCAAAGACAGGAAATAAGCAATAATAATAATAATAATAATAATAATAATAATAATAATAATAATAATAATAATAATAATAATAATAATAATAAGAGACAAGAATTCCTTGCAAATGCATGTTTTTATAGGAACATAGGACATAACTCAAACTTAGTACTTATCCATTTCATTACTTTCCGGTTCCAAATATGTGTACTTTTCCCGTGCATATTTCCATGTTTTCGACTTTTTATGGATAAAAACATCCATAATACATATTTAGGTAATTTTTAGCTTAATAATGCATATAATATAGATTGCATTCAGTTTAAATGCATGTTTTAATGGTTTTATGTAGACACCTCAGTTTCTGGATTTTATGTCCCATATTTTAACTTCAGGAATCAGGATTGAAGAAGAAAAAGAAAAAAACTAAATAACAGAAAAATTAAATAAAATGTTAAGATTTTCACAATAAGGTGTTAGAAGACCTTTCCCTGGACGGAAGTCCACTTTTACAACACTTTACCGACGATCCTCTATACACTGCGTGTCATAAATGAATTTATTACGTTGGATATTTTGAGAATAGTAAGTAGAGAGGAAATATAGAGGGTTCAAGGAAATTGCCGACAAATAATTTAAGTCAAAAGCATCCTCTTTCAGGGAGGTTGTAAATTCTCTTCCTTTTCTAGTAGTTGTAGCAATTTAGATTCTTCTAAAATCGGAATCATCGTTAAGAAACTGTGTTTGCAGTGTGTGAATGTCGTAAGTTGTTAATGTTTATTCTGTTTGTGCGTGTTAATGTGGCTCTAATATGTTTCCAATTTAAAGATTCCAAAAGTGTACTCTTTGCACAGTGTATTACTGTAAAGGAAAAGATTTTATTAGGTCAGATGAGGATGTCGTATTTTGCGACTGTTGAAGTAAAGAGTTAAGCAATGCTGTTCTGTTTCCGAATATTTTATACGACAATTGTTCTTTGTAAAAAAAATTACAAAACTTCTTTAAAATAATTATTAAATTACGATGTCCGTATTTAAATCGTATCTAGGTAACCGTAAGGTTTATTATAATTTCAGAGAAATGTACTAAAAATTTCAAGTCGACCAGCATGTCGCATCTGTTTCACATACTGCAAGAATGCACCAAAAGAAAGAATCTTCAAAGAATTTCATAGATCCCTCAGTTATGCCCGTGGGAAAGTGGATGTAGCGGCGAAAAACAAATTGGACAGGGTCATAAATGCTAACCCGGACTGCGGATTCTTTTGTTCAGTGAAGAAGGCTATTTGTGGCGAAAACTTCAATGAAGAATTTGACCTGACACTGTCACAAATATGTTCATTCAAGTTTAAACCCGTAACTTCTTGCAATATAGAGAGGTCATTTTCTGCCTACAAAAACATATTGACTGACAAGTGCAGGAACCACACAGAAACCAATTCAAAAATGTTGTTAGGTTTTTAACTGTTCAAAAAAAGTGAAGTGAAATAAGACATTTGAAACGAAAGTAAAAGTGCATATTTTAATGTATTTTTCGCTTGATCATGCATATTTCATTGTTTGATAGTGCATGAATGCATGCATATTTTGGGATTTTATAATGCATGAAATTCTCGTCTCTAATAATAATAATAATAATAATAATAATAATAATAATAATAATAATAATAATAATAATCACTCACCAAAATTTATACAACTGGAGCACTTGAGCACTTTTGTTGACCAGGTTAATATGCGCGATAGATAAAACCCATTCGCAGATTCTTCTGACTTGAATGTAAATTCATCATTTTTTTTTTTGTTGAAGTTGTCTATTTTGCAAACAAAACTCGTCAGATTCATCGTGCCCTCTTAGTGCTAAATCTAGTGTCCCACAAAATCGTATGCAATTTATTATTAAATTTAACACATATCTGTTTTTATCAACTTGCTCATTGTGTTTTGCAATCGCGAGTCTGTAATGTGAATTTAACTGATTTTCAATGTTCACTTTACCCAGCATAGACAAACTGAAGACGTTATGCATATTAACCTTTGACTTAAGATGTGTTTTTATTTTACCCCATAAATGTACTAAATCTGTCACATCCACTTTTGACCAGCTAAGTTCACCTCCGAACAGAACACACGGGAAACAGAAGAACGCATTTTTCACATCACATCCACACAACCAGTTGTTTTTTAAATAAATATCTGGGTTGAATTTGCAAGATCTGTTAACTTTAGCACTTTGCTGCTTTTGATGAATATTTAAGTGCGGTGTAGGTCTGCCTAATTCTTTAACACGAAGTTTGTTTTCATATGTTAATGTTGAAAACTGAGATTTCAATAAAGCGCCAACCGAATTCATTTTTTAACAGTACACAACACGATAACACGACCACTATTACGATGACAACCTCACGACTTAACACGTTCACACTACAATTGGTACTGTTGTAGAAATAATGAAGTGAAAACTTTCTCAAGCCACGTTTTCAAGAAACCGGGAGAGATTTTATTATCTTATTGTTGCAGTCTTCGCTCTGTTCCGACAAAGCGGAAGGACAGAGCGAGAGGTACTGTAGTAAGGGATCGGCGTAGTAAATGCGGATGTATACAGTTTTACAAGCATTGCAAAAGCCAGCGGCAACTTGTGCCTGACACATTTTAGATCATGCTTTAGATGCTGAAAAGGACGAGCGAACATGAGGATTGCGCGCGCATCCCATTATATTTCTTATGGGATGTAGTGCCTGGCACAGATCCATCCTCTAAACACTGGTTACAACGTGTTTCGCTGCAAAGATCATATTGACGGTAGAGATTGTATAAGCGTATCTTGTTTCTCTCAGGTTTTGAGCGGAAAATATGAATACTCCTTCTCCTTCTGTATTCTGGTAGTGCCATGGCACAACGGCACTACCGCTAAAGCCGCCCCTGATGTTTACCATTTAATATTATTATAATATTTACACAGTACTGTGAAATGTCAAGAATTCACCTACAGAATAGAAAGTGTGAGATATTAAGTAATTTTTTAGTTTTGTCTTAAATAATGCAGGGTTTTGGCTATGATTCTTAATGTCTTCAGGAAGACTATTGAACAATTTTATCGCCATGTAACGTAGTCCCCTTTGAAAGCATGATAAATTTGATGATGGCGTATGAAAATCATTCCTTCTGCGGGTATTTATACTATGTATGGCTGAGTTAGTTGGAAAATTTTCTTTATTACATAAGAGGAAATTTATTGTAGAGTATATGTATTGATTTGTTAATGTTAGAATCTCTAATTTTTTTTAAATAATCTACATGATTCTCTAGCCTTTGCTCCAACTATTATTCTAATGGCTCTTTTTTGTAATAATAATATATTTTTACTATCTACAGAATTTCCCCAAAATATTATTCCGTAGGACATAATGGAATGAAAATAGGCAAAATATATTGTCTTTAAGATACTGCTGTTTAGAAATTGTTGTAACGACCTAATTGCGAAGCATGCTGAGCTAAGTTTGGGGGTTATTTCTTTGATATGATTTTTCCAATTTATTGTATTATTAATATGCAAACCAAGAAATTTAGTTGTTGATGTTTCTAGTAGAGGTATATTGTTGATAGTTGTGTCCAATGTTTCAGAGATTAAATTTGAAGTGGCTTTAAATTGAATTATGTTAGTTTTATTAATGTTTAATGCTAGTTTATTGGTTGTAAACCAGTCATAAATTTTAAGGAGAATTGTTTCTGTTTTATATTTGAATGTGACAAAGTTATTGTCTGTAATTATGATACTTGTGTCATCTGCAAATAGTATAGGATAACCTATTCCTTTTATTATGGGGCCAAGGTCATTTATAAAAATTAAAAAAAGAAGAGGCCCTAATATAGGTCCCTGTGGGACCCCTGTATGAACATTTCCCCATGTTGAAGTAGATTTAAAGGAGTTATTAAATGCGTTGATTTCTACTTTTTGTTTTCTGTTCAGGAGATATGACTCAAACCACTGATATGCTATGCCTTTAATATCATAGTATTCTAATTTTTGTAGTAGAATTTTATGGTTAATACAATCAAAAGCTTTGGAGAGATCACAGAATATCCCTCCTACTTGTAATTTTTTATTAATAGCTTCCAGAATTTTATCAGTTAAATTAAACGTCGCTTGCTCAGTTGATTTATTCTTTCTGAATCCAAATTGTTCCGGAATGAGAATGTTGTATCTATCAAGATGATGATATACTCTTTTATATATAACTTTTTCGAAGACCTTTGAGTAGACTGGTAGAAGGGATATGGGCCTGTAGTTTTCGGGCGAGGTTCTGTCCCTTTTCTTGAATAAAGGAATAACAACTGAATATTTCAGTCGCTCTGGAAATACACCATTAAACATTGAAAAGTTACATAAATAAGACAGGGGCTTGGCTATTATTTGTGAACTGGCTTTTAATATTTTACTAGTAATTTCATCATATCCCAAGGAATTTTTAGACTTTAATTGCTTTAGAATTGTAATTATTTCTCGTGGATTTGTTGGAAAAATTTGAATATTTGGGAAAGTTACAGGAATAGATATTTTCAAACAATCGATGGCATTATTATTATTATTATTATTATTATTATTATTATTATTATTATTCTGTGGGATGTTTAGGTTATCAGTTATTGAGAGAAAATGTTTGTTGAATATGTTCGCAACTTCTGTTGCATCTGATGTTTTTCTATTATCTGTTACAAGAGTGTAACCTTGTTCTTTACTTCTACACTTTCCACTTTCTTTTTTTATTATGTTCCAAGTTGTTTTGATTTTATTATTCGCGTTCAGAATAATTCCGTTATAGTAAAGTTCTTTGGCTTTTAAGATTACTTTGTGTAATATTTTAGAGTACTTTTTAAAGTGAGCTATTAATTTGGGGTCATTAATATTTCTACTTTGAATATAGAGAGACCTCTTAGTTTTACAACAGATTTTTATGCCTTGTGTAATCCAATTGTTTTTAGTTGTTTGAGAATTTTTGTACTTTACAGGAAAACTGGATTCAAAGATATTTAAGAATGTATTATGAAACACATTGAATTTACTATTCATATCACCATTACTCAGTTATACTTGACAAAGTGGTTTGTAAAGCATAATTTATTAAAACGATTTTTATATACAGGGACGCCATTTTATTTTTACTTCAATTTTATTGTACCTGAGTTTTTTAATGTACTTCACTCCCACCCCTTCTACTAATGAAGTTCAACCGTCCTCCACACAGATCCAAGACCGCATATACAGTCATAGTAGTTTTACGGTCATAGTAAACAGTACGTTCAAAAATATGTTCGCGTTTTCCAGTGACGAAAGAGCTTTCAATATTGAATCATTTTCGCACAGGTACTGTCGTCCATTTGCCTACGTCGTATCCTGGTTTTCCCCACCAGCTTTCATTCGCCAGCTAGTGGCTGGGCTGTCTTAGCCCTTTTCTGAGAACATTAATTTCTGTTAGGAATTGGACATCTACGTAATATTATACCCATACAATTATTTAAAATAACTTAAATAATAGGGCCTTGTTAAGTAATTAACTGTCATGTGATTTCCTCCCTTTCTACTACCCTGCGACATAACCACTTGGACGGACAGTAGATAGCATGTCTGAGTAATTTATCTTTTCGGATCGGGCAGAAGTGAAGATTGAATTTACAGTACGTAAGGTACTCTTTTATAGAGTAGGTACAGAATTATTTCAACATGAGTTACTAGTACGAAGAACGAAACTGGTAATTGGGATTAGGTACAATAGTCTATAGTGCGATAATATGCACATTAGAACTGAAGCCTATATCGAAATGAACGGCCAGCATTTTAAAAAATGCGTTTAAATATCCATATTATGATTATTTTTCAATTTAACTTCATTCTCTATATTGTATGCTAATGTGCTGTCGACAGTATAATACACTGCATAATGAATACGTCAACATGGACAGCTCAGTTCGTGAGTAAAAACACTCATTGTTAATACTGTACCGTATTTTGATTAAACAAAAACTTAATGAAAATTATCAAACTCAAAAGCGCAATATTTCATAGTTTACGTAAATGGATGAACTACTTTTCTTCCCTCCTATACCTAGTAAAGTGATTTGTTTGTATATTACGCCAGTATCATCGAACTTTAGTCGTGGAACAGGGTAGCAAACGGCGTTGATCCAGAGGTATAGGCAAGTTAATATTAAAAATGTTAGTAAAAATAAAATGATGTCCCTGAAGAATTTGAAGAAAAAGAATATTGCAGTAATTTCGAAACAACAAAAACGAACACAGTATTTCATTTTACGTAGTAAGGTACTAATTATTTTAAATAATAGACCCTATTCTTTCATTGTTCGTCAAGCATTATTATTTATTGGGACCATTGGTACACAAATGTTAAAGAAAATATACTCCCAATTAATTACATGCAGTAGGACATTGTGACGTTTTTACACTGAAATAATTTCCTTGCTGTACCGGTATGTCAATATAAATTAACATTAATGTTAATAAATGATATAAATTAAGCTTAGAATTTAAATTCACATATAGTTTATTTAGAAAACGTTGAGAGCAAGTATCGACAAGTTGGAAGCGTTACTGAAGGAAATTAAAAGTGTAGTTCACAAGCTGTGAAGCGAAGATATTCTATTTATGTTAGGTTTAAATATTTATTAATGTAAATATATTAGCATAATATAGTGACGTAAGACGGAAAATTTGCCATTATATATTTTTCCAGAAAAATTTTCCGCCTTGCAAATAGTTGCTTTCTTCGCTCCTTACAATCTCAAGCGCCTTAACCCATTAATGCCCAGAACATTTTTTGTGGTTTTTAGAACTTATATTCATATTCTACCATCACAGTGATATGAAATGAACATCTGAATATTTTTCCAGAAAATCCGGACATTATTAGGCTTTTATAGGCCTATTATTGAAGTGGCAGGAAATCCTGCCACTGGGAAATAAAGACATCAAAAATATACTTATTAAGTTATCATATTCAAAACCTCGAAATATGTTTGCAAATCATACATGTTATGAACTTTTCACTTCTTTCACATAATTTATACTGCGCACAAAGGCTACAGATGTTGAAATAATTGTTTACATAGGAAAAATATATTTAAAAAACAATACATTTTACAATGTGCTGCTCAATTTTCAGTGTGATAGATTTTCTGACATTCTGGATGCAGTGGTACACTACATTTTTCAAATACGAATGTTGTACGACGTCCACACTGCTTGCATCGTGCATTAGAATGTTCACTACGGATGATCCAGTGATCAATCCTGTCGAAACGAACATTATCATGAGCTACTTCTCGAATTTGAAGTGTTGAGCGAGGAGAATTTCTAGGTTTCCCGTACTGGACTAGGATTGCATTGCTGTTAGAAAGTTAGTAGTGATGTCCCAGGGTGCGATAAAGCCTCCACGCATTTAGACCCCATGTAAACAGGGTCCACCACCGCTTCTGTAGGTTGCTACATATTGATCATTGGAATGCACATCACCCATATTATACAGTGCAACTGAATGTTACTGGCTTATTTGAATCGTCCTCTTTGTCTTGGAACTCCAACGTTTAGCTTTTCAAATTCAAGTCGTTTTACCAACATTGCTGGCGACTCGAACTACACTATTGTCATTCCATTGCACTAAAATTACATCATCTGCAACAACAGTCTCCATAGCTCCTCTCTCTATCTTTGGAATTTTTAATTTATTTGTAGGAGAGCCTCATGCACCCTGTTGCGAATTGTTCCTGTTGCTCCAATGTCTTCAGCAGCTAGGTCATGCATAAGATCAATGGACGTGAAATAGTTATCAAAAAATACATGACTGACCTTTTGCATATCAGTCTTCTTTAGAAGTCCAAAAACAACATCAAACCCCTGTCCTTTCCCTGAAGTTCGTAGGTTCGTACTATTGTCTCATGCTCCACATGCAGCATATAGTCATCTGCAGCACAAAGAGACCAGAGATTGAAACCAAACCTTATTGGTTTTGCTCGAATGAACTGTCTGGTTCCATGTCTGCCATGATACGGGACAATTGTCTGATCAATATTCAGATGTTCTGGAATGTCACAGACTTTGAATGACTTATTTAGTATATCGAAAATTAGTCCAACTTAGCGATCATTAGAAATTTTCATATTATCAGCAAAATGCAGTCGTCTCATAATATCGTCAAAAGTATTCCACCTTATTGAATCAGAAATCAAAATGCTATGTAAATCTGGTAATGTATTCCAATAAAGTCGCCTGTATGGGAGTTTATTATAGCCAGAAATCAAAACAATGCCAAGAAAAACTAAAATATTATCTTTTGTTGTAGAGTCAGTAGAATGAGTAGATAGATTTTTCTGAATAAAGTAGAACCTACTTTGGTCCAAGATCAAATCTATGAGCTCGGTGGTGTTGGTGGTGGTGGTGGTGGTGGTGGCGATGGTGGTGGCGGCGGTGGTGCATTACTTTCGTTATCAGAATCAGAATCAAATTGGGCGTCACTCTGCAGCGTACGCCAAGGTAAATGACAGAGTCCTCATTTGAATCGGTGAGTGGAAAAGCAGTAACATTCCAAAATCAAGCTTTCGAGAAAATGAAAGAAAACTGTTTTGTGACTTTATTTTTACTTTAATAAAAAAACTTACAATGGTTCACATGTACTACTAGTTACAAGTATCTCAGCCTTTATATTTGTTTGTTAATATACACATTGGTTTTTAAGATTTGATTGTTTAAAGTTTGGGAATGTTACCCTTTTTCCAGTCAAATGTAATATTGGTTAAAATGAACAGAAATATTTTGAACACTTAGTAAGTTTTCTTTATAGCGTAACGCAATTTCACTAGATTTCTTGAAAAAACATACAATTTGAATACATATACATTGACACATCATCATCATCATCATCATCATCATCTGCACCTTCTGCGGCATCATCAGTAGGCCAAGTTAGTCGTTCTTCATAGAAGGAAAGATATTCTTGTGGAATGTACTGCAGTATTTTTCCTACATCTTCAACCTTCTTTTTCTTTATTGCAACTTTGTTGATGTATGCCTGTACGAGTACATCTGGAACTGGTGCGTCATTCCCCTTACTCAGCTTAAATTTGTATGCAGCAAAACTGTCTATAAACTCAGAACAACGGACAAAACCTTTTTCCACTTGTTTGAAGATGTTGTGTCTATCTTTATTTATAGTAAATGGCACTTTCCTTGGTGCCAAAAGTCCTGTCACAAGGCATGAAGCTGTGTCCTCTTACAGGGTAATATTGGTGAATTTCTTTGTAAGAGAAAGCAACAGCCTGCACATTGTGTGATTGCGGTTCTGCCTGCTACATGCATCACAAGAGACATGAAGAATCTCGACTTCCAGTGGGACGAAGGTTTCAATGAAATTGAGCAAAAATGTACACACCTCATTGGGTCCTTTCTTGGCTTGTCCTTCTGGGTAGTTATAAAAGACAGATTGTACAGTTTTCAGGTCATGGACGTTGAAGACATACAGTAGCGTGCAAATTAATCCAAACAACGTAATTACTTATGCAAAAACACTCAAACGAGATAAAAAAAAGGATCTAAGACATACCTCAGTAATCTATGTGGCCTCCCTTGTTCCTAATAACAGCTCCGAGACGATTTGGCATGGATTCCACTAATTTCCCACAAATATTCTTCATTACTTCATCGCAAAACCATACACCAATGAGGGCAGAAATCATCTCCTTTGTAGCACAATCCATTTTTTGCATTCTTCTTTTGCAAATTGACCATAAGTTCTCAATGGGGTTGACGTCGGGTGAGTTGCCTGGCCAGGGGAGTACCTGAATATTCTACTTGTTGAAGAATTCCGTAGTTTTTCGAGACGTATGGCATGGTGCCAGGTCTTGTTGGAACACACCTCTGCCATCCAGAAATGATTTTTGCAGCTGGGGTACGATTCTGGTTTCCAATAAGTGAATATATTTGACAGAATTCATCATTCCTTTGATAGGTATTAATGCTCCAGGCCCTTCACGTGTGTAAAATAACCCCAAAACATTACTTTAGGGGGGTATTTGGGTGCTTGTTGGAGATGAGCTGCTGTTACTTTTTCGGATCCTTTCCGTATGTAAGAAACACGGTGGCCGTGGACCTTGAAATGAGACTCGTCGGAAAAAAGTACATTCTTCCAGTCATTCACTGCCAGTGTTGATGTAATTTTGCCCACATTAAGCGTTTTATGCACATAACAGGGGTTAGCAGTTGCTTCTTAATAGGATTACGAGCCCTTCGTCCAGCTTCCAAAAGCCTACGCCGCACTGTTGTGACGTGAATATTCGCCCCAGTGGTAGCCATTAACTCGCGGGTTAAGTCGACAGCAGTTAGTCTAGGATTTAATTTACTTTTTCTGGCAATTAAACGATCATTTGCAGGTGAAGTCTTCCTTTTCCGGCCACAGTTTCCTTCTTTCTGGGGTGTGATGGATCCAGTCTCCCTGTATCGTTTTATGATCGAATTAACAGTAGCCAAACCGATGTGACATTCTGCAGCAATTTGCCTCTGTGTCATAGAAGAATGCTCTGCTAATGTTATAATTTTAGACTGTTTTCGTGGAGTTGTATCCATTTGTGAAGACGACAGAATGTACACAGGATAGCAGTATTAAGTCTTCAACACAACTGAAATGCTTTTAAGTACAAAACGACAGGCAAAATGTCACATATTATAAAAAAATAATAACGACAGACCTTCAACAATGGAATTACACATACTACAAATGTCAATTAAAGCGGTATGAGCAGCTGTGAGGCCAACAATGACAGAAAATGTAAAAATATGTCGTGTTCGGATTAATTTGCACGCTACTGTAATACCAAAGTTTTCTCAAATAAAACATTTCTTGAACTGGTAACAAAGGCAGGGGCAAATTTTTCATAAAATCAAAAACAATATCACTAACTTTTGGATCAGTTTTGCTCAACTCCGTCACACTCTGAAGTTTATTATAAAATTTTTTGGCCTGCCGCTTATGTACTACAAGCTCAACTTCAGCAGAATGCCTTGCAGCTTCATTTAGAGTTGTTGATTTTATTTTAGTATTCAACTCCTCGCAGGTAGAACAAACATCTACCTGTGGTCGTCCAAATCTGTAGGCAAAATTTTCGTGGAAGTATCGAAAATAATATTCATATTTCACTACATTTTTACACTGTGGATGTTTTTCTAAAAATAACTGATGCATTTGGTCACAGATAACTCTGCATCTAGGTAAGTTATAGGGTTAAACCTGTAGTGAGATGTGTGTGTTGGAAAAGATGCAATATGCACATGAATTTGAGCATTTACAAAGACTGGTAAAATATTTCCTCTATTAACATGCTTTCCTCGACCATCTTCTGGTGTTTTCTTGGACTCTATAAGAGTAGTTAGTCGACTCACTGCGTTATTTGAACTAGCAAGTAGACTTATAAGAGCTTTTCGGCACACCTGAACTCGGACATTACCTTTCATTGCATAAAAGGTAAAGGATGACGTGTTTTCTTTTGAGTTTCCATTCACTGGCCGATGCCTAGCCACTTCTTGCCTACTTATGAAGCCCATCAAATAAACATCTTTTTCATTTTTTGGCCGACCATTGAACACTGTTTTTATGATTGTTTCTTTTTCAACATTTGAAAACGTATTTGTACACCTTTTTTTTCGACAGTTACAGTCTTTGCCCTCTTTTTTTTTTTTTTGGTCTCGACTAATACACCTTTGTAAGTTGCAAACTCTTCTCCCCTACTCCTAGATATTTTCTCCATTTCTTTTGTATGTGCATTCTTGTTCACATTTCCTTTCTTTCTTCTTGGCTCATTATCTTCCTCTTCTAACATTGTTGTCTTTTACTCAAAGACACTAACTTCAAAAACTATTTTCCAAATCTTCCAGACAGAACAAGTCTGATCAAACATAACCTGGAACATCTGTAATAACAAAGTATTAAAACAGTTAAGAAACGAAATGATTATTACAGTGTATGCCACGCTCCAAACATACCATATGAAAACTAACACAATTGTGTTCCACTATTGAGTGGAATAAAAGTAACATTCCTGGAATGTTACCGTTCGTCTACTCAACTCCAAACACGGGTCCATGCTATTGGCATTAGGATGATAGGAATATTACTCATTTCCTGCTCAATAAGTAGAACTATGATATATGAACAATTATGCTATCTCAGTTTATTTTCGCATTTTTTGGAATGTTATCCCTTTTCCACTCACCGATTCATTTGTTCCGGCCTCAGGTTGCTCCCGTGGAGGAAGAATGACAACATTCAGTCGTCTGCGATTCTCATTACTCCGTATTTGTATCATATAACTTAACACATTTCATTGACAATGTGCAGCCTGAACTGCAAAAATATTCAAATCAGTATAGGTATAACATAAATGACTAAGTTATATCCCAGTGGTAGGAAAACCTGCCATCAATGTTTAGGTTACAATAAAGTACGTTATAAATTATGAAATGATGTCAGTCACAAATTATTCAAGTAGTATGGTTTATTGACTATGTATTTTCATAATCAGGCGTCATTTGTTGCTTTAAAAATGTGTACTACTTACACACTTTCTCCCTCGTTGCAAGCCATCTTTTGAAGAGAAGTTGAACCGTGACTTCGAA
Organism: Periplaneta americana; assembly: GCF_040183065.1. Classification (NCBI taxonomy): domain Eukaryota; kingdom Metazoa; phylum Arthropoda; class Insecta; order Blattodea; family Blattidae; genus Periplaneta; species Periplaneta americana. Next base: position 155,499,028 of record NC_091132.1, on the reverse strand, counting down.
CCAATGTACCGATGCAATCAATTAACTAATGTTGTTAAAATTCGAGAATATCTTAGAATCTATTGTTGCAGTATTCATAACAAAATTATTTATTTATACATTGTTAAAAATTTAAAACCTGCCATGGGCATTAATGGATGTATTCCTCACAATATTCTCATCACTTACCAGCTTATGAAATGAAAGTCGTAAGTCGTCTAATCTTTGATGGCTGTGTTAGTACAGACTCCAAAACAACGCCAATGTCAAGTTCGTTTTGCCGTGAGAGTACTGATTAACTTTACTAATCTGATCTAAACTGTCACAATACTATTACCTCGACATGGGCTGATCAAAACCTTTCATTTTAAAATAATTATTGTTGGCTGAGGAAAACATTATAACAATTATGTTATATGATTCATAATTTCCCTTCTTCGTTATCTGTGAACTCCTCACTTTATTTATCATAACTCATTCACAGACAGCCAAATCAGTACTCGTACTGAAACTGACTTACTGAAAGAAAAGCTGATATGCCGTTGCAGGCGTGTATAGCCCTGTCGCGTTCCCCTCCGAGGTGATTCACTCCCTCCAGTTAGGAGAATAGAAAGTGCACATCGCACAGAGACTACTGCACAATGTGCAGGGTTTTGACATGCCTGATCTACAACATGGGACACCTTACTTTATTTTTGTTCCAAAGTGAGCCAAATTATGGCATTTATAGCCCTTAAAACTTCACCATCGTCAATTAAAATTTTACCATTTTATTATTCCACATTTTTTAAATTTTCTAGGAACAACAGGTGCCCATGCAGCAGAAAGGCATTGACGTCGAGAATGACTTGCAGTGCATGGAGTGGGGCCCTTTAACTAAACCGTCGAACATCTGGCTGCAATAAGATACCAGACAATGGAATGGGATACCAACGGAAGAAATGATGGTGGACTAAATGTTTCGCTAACAAGGTAAGACCTTGCAGCTTCATCCTTTTTATTGGGTCAAATAATTGAATTAGCATGAACTATTACTCCAGCAGTATTTCTGGTCTCCATTACAGTAGCAGGAAACTGAGGGTTTAAGATTATTTACCTCTAGAAATATAAAGCTTTTGCTTTGAGAAATATGTTGCTGCTGTTGTTGTTTTCTAATGCCAGGCGTTTGACAATAAAGTCATTTGACCTCTTGCACTCCAATATTTTTCAAAGATATTATTATGGTCAGCTACTGAAGCACAGATTTTGAGGTGTTCCGAATCCATTTCTTGGTTTCAGTTGCACAATGGGCAGTTAGGGGACTGATATATTCCAATTCCATGCAGGTGTTTGGCCAAACAATCATGGCCTGTTGCCAATCTAAATGCAGCTACAGACGATTTTCGTGGTAAATCGGGAATTAACTGTGGATTTTGATGCAGAGAGTTCCATTTTTTCCCTTGAGATTGTGTTATCAAATTTTGTTTGTTGAAGTCTAAGTATGCAGATTTAATAAATCTTTTCACAGAGTAATACGTAGATTTAGTAACAGGTCGCTTTGAGAAGTATTCATGTTAAATTAATGCATTTTCACAACATCTTGTACGAGCAATTCTCCTTAATTCTTGAAATTATTTCGTAGATATTTTTTGATAGCTATGTTCCAATGTGTGGAAACATGTAGATTTTAACGACGATAAAACAGTATGTTCTTCTGTATAGGATATTGTGTTGGGTTACCATACGTCCTCTTTTCCCCGAACATGTCCTCTTTTTTTAAGTAAAAAAAGTGTCCGGTCGGATTTTACGAAAAATGGCGATATGTCCTCTTCTTTTACTCCAGGAAAAAAATTACTTTTAAGAGTAATCTCGCTGTGTTGCATACGGAATAAGTATTCTGCGCTTTTGTTGGAAAATACAGCTGATCCATATGTTTCCAGCTTTGAAATCATACTTTCCTTCTCAAAGCTCTATTCCTGCAGTATTTAAAAGATTTAATGAGAATGAACTGAGTGAAGCAAGGTTATTATTTGTCCACTCATTACTGTCAGTCTTACACAACAATATACTAGAACTAGAGAAAGAATCAAATTCTGTCTCTGAAACAGTTTCCATTTTAGAATCCACTTTAGATAGGTAAAGTACTCAAATAAGAGACAGGGCCCTAATAAGAGATACATTGTTAACTTCTTCGGTATACAAATATAATCTTCCAGGTAAAGCTTCCTGTAAAGCAGATTTGAATAATTTCAAGGGAAAAATTGTTCCGGGGCCGGGTATCGATCCCGGGACCTCTGGTTGAACGTACCAGCGCTCTGCCAACTGAGCTACCTGGGAACTCCACTCGACACCATCTCAACTTTTCCCTTTATATCCACACAACTCGCGTGGGCTGACGAAACACCAGAGACCCACATCGAGTGCACACAAACTCTGTGTGACTTGAAATTGTGGTTTTCTGTTAACGTACACAGTGACGTATATATTATGCAAATCTAATCTTTCAGGTAAAGCTTCCTGTAAAGTCAATGCTTGTGTACGTTAACAGAAAGCCACAATTTCAGTCACACAGATTTTGTGTGCACTCGATGTGGGTCTCTGGCATTTCGTCAGCCCACGCGAGTTGTGTGGATATAAAGGGAAAAGTTGAGACGATGTCGGGTGGAGTTTCCGGGTAGCTCAGTTGGCAGAGCGCTGGTACGTTCAACCAGAGGTCCCGGGATCGATACCCGGCCCCGGAACAATTTTTCCCTTGAAATTATTCAAATCTGCTTTACAGGGAGCCTTACCTGAAAGATTAGATTTGCTCAATGTTTGTCCTTCTAAGGCATCGTGTTCTTTGTCTAACCTCAGTTGCAAGTAAGCAGCTGAGAGCAGCCAAAGTAATTTTTAACACTTTGGAACTTTTTAGTGGTTTTTGTTGAAGAAGTGAACAACAGTTAATGTAAGCTACAACAAACTTATTATTAATTTTTATAAAAGAGCTAGCAAAATGTTGCATATAATAAGGTAGATTGCTAACAAGGAAGAGAATAATTTATAACCTTGGGTAGGTATTTCATTTTTATTTATTCCGTTCTCTACTAAGAGATACCTATGGGTGCTTTTAGGAGATAGTATCTCTTATTTAGAACCCTTATTTGATATTATTATGATGCTCAACTTTGAGATATACGAAAAGCGTTAATGCTTCTAGTCGTGTCGGTTTGTCTGCCAGTAACTACATAAGAATCATTGATTATAGTTCACGTTAACACTTTGTTTGTTAAAAACATAAAATTATTTAGTCACATGTTAAAAAGTGTTAAAATTTTTAAAAAAGGTATATACCTTGGTCAGACGGCCCATTTCGACGTGATGTTACGTCTTCATCAGTGTCTCCTGAACTACTGGTGATCTTGAATTCTACGATGGTATAGGTAATTGCCCGTTCCGGCTTCAAAGGTCGCTCCATCTTTTCATCGGTCGTCCCTGATCTCTTCGTCCTTTTGGTTTATAACTTATTGCTTTTTTAGGAAGTCTGTAGTCGTCCATTCTCTCTACATGTAATTTCCAATCTTGTCTGTAATTGTATATTTTATCAATAAGTGAGTATACTCCTAGTTCCTGCCTAATATCTTCATTTCTAATTCTATTTAATCTCGTGCATCCTTTTACTTTCCGCAAGAATCTCATCTCTGCCGCTTGTATTTTACTAACTTCAGGTTTTGTTGTAACCCAGCTTCAATATATCATCTCGTCCAAGCATTAATGGTATTTGTGAATTTAAAAATGATGTCGTTCTAATAATCTTATTCTTAATGTAGATAGAACATCATGTTTATTGTTTACTAATAATTAAACTGCGGGAGTGCGGGCCCTTTACCGTCAAGTTAAGTATAACTGGAGCGTTACGTGGCGAGTGTACTGAACTCTCAGGTAAGCAACTCACTGTGCGTGCTTCAGACGTAGTCTTGAGTATATGAATTGCATACATACAATAATCACACATTTCGTACTTATCTAATTGATGTGATGTCGACGGAATCCTTTTCTTTACAATAAGGAATTACAATATACTCCTACAACTATGTACATATGTAGATTGTCAAAGGAGAAACTTCTGCGTGTATCAGTTAGAATATGTTTGTACTGCGAAAATCTTCTTCCGACATCACATGAGGTTAATGGAAAGTAAGTGAAAAGGTTTACATTGTCATTTAAGTTTTTGTCCTGTTTTTTCACCAAACTGTTCAACACTGTATAGCCATTATTTTTATTACACTACTGTATGTAATTTGTCATTTACCTTATCAGGATACAGTCCTTGGTATACCTTGTTAATTGTTTCCGATACTTTCTTAATTAATTTAATATTTTGGCAATCGTATTCTGGTACGAAATTGGTAAATATTCTTTACGTATTGTTGCTGCTCCTGGAATATGTTGATTTGTGTATTTTTCCAGAAATTATCTAAAGTGGGGGTTGTCCAAAATTCTGAATGGAATGTTTGTGTGTAACTAATATGTCACATAAGTCTATATTGAATTATGACCGACTACTTGAACTCGATTGGTTCTTGTTTGAATTGCGTTCAACATTTTCCTTGTGTGCTTTACTATTACAGTGTCTTTCAAAATAGTACTTCTTAGTTCGTAATAATCTGAAATTATACACGACACATACAACATTTTCTCCTTAGGTTAAATATATCGCTTCCGAATTGTTCCATCAAATTATTTAGTATCGCATTTCGTGAGCGAGTTGTTTTAGGCATTGTAATATCGTTGGCTGAGATCCAGACTGTTCTAAGTCCAACTTTTTATAAGAAAGAAATCTGTGTTTCATTGTGTTTCAGTTCTTGTCTGCATATATGAATCGAACGAAATTGTAAATATTCCTCTCCATAAGGTTGCTATGAAGCTATTCCAAATTGTCTCATGAAACTTTGAATGTCAGGAGCTTAAAATAACTCTTCTGAAAAAAAAATAGTAAAATGGACTTGGAGCAGTCTGGTTCTGGGCCATCAATATGTGTCATTTCACACAAGCAATTCTTTAGTATGACAGCTAAACACACTCTGAATGTTTCGGATTCGATGCACGGAACAGTACGACGAAAGGCGAGAGAGACTTACCTACGTCATACTCTATACCCGTCTGCATAGTCAACTGTAATCGCCGTTTTAGGGCCCGCACTCCCGCAGTCTACTAATAATGTTGTTGTAGTTGTTATCAAATGCTTGGCTTTGACAATGAAGCCATTAGTTCTCTCATTCTCCTATAACGTTAATTTTACATATATAGTATTTTAATGACAACTTTAATCTTAAATCATCCTGGAAGACTAACTTTCTTGTGTCATGCTCGATAAGTATCTTAGTTATCTTTTTACATTGATGGCCTTTATAATGCTTTAGACTCAGTAAGGGGGGCAAAGGCTAATTGGGATTTCCCAGTCTCTGATCGGGTCAAAAACCCTGATGAAACTGATATTTAACCCTTGTGGTGAATTTCGGTGAAGTCCGGTGGGCCTAATTAGTCAAATCCACTCTCCTCACCGCCACGCTGGGGCCCCCTGGGATCTTTTAAGATGCGAAAGAGAGAGTGGTGTGCGGAAAGCAATGGGAAGCTTCCGCATTTTCTACATCCCAAGAAGAATATGATAAAAGAATTGCATGATGAGACCTTGTCCGGTAAAAAATTCCGGACGTAAACTATCCCCCCAATCGGATGTCCGGGTGGGGGATACTGGGCAAGGTCATGTCATGACGTATCACAACACAGAGAAGAAAGGAAGATTGAAGAGCGCACCGTTGGAAAGAAGATCGACGACTGCAACGTGGGAGAGAAGACCGAATACTGCACCGAGTTATCTGGATACTACACCGCTGCCAGGTAAGTTGGAAAACATGAAGGAAGCAATGAGAAAAAACAGAGTGGATGTGATGGGAATATCAGAAGTGAGGTGGGAAAATAGTGGTGAGTTGATGAGTGATAAATAGGGCTCAGAAATTGATGAAATATATTTTTTCTGAGACATCACAGACAATGAAGGATGCAATATAAATTCATTTCACTCCAACACAAACCAATATAGCATAATTTTATTTTGAGTTTATTTGCATTTTTTTGGTATATTATTGTTTATAGGTCATTTTATAGGAAATGTTCTACTTTTTGTTATATTTGTTCTTTTGAACGGACTTTTTTTACGATGTAATCATAGCCTACATTCCAAAACCTAATGCAGATTGCACCATGCAGGAAAAATCTTAACTCCTGATGGTATGTGTAACGTGATTGCCCCGATTCAACGCAACAGTACAAGTACTGCAGCTGCAGTGCTCGCAGTCAGCATTTTGTATCTTACAAGTGAAGACAGCATTGATAGAGAAAGTGCTGTTTCTATACAAGTTTCTCAAGACTTACTGGCTGATCCTCAAATTAAGGGATGTGTCATATATCAATTGTAACTTTTCAATTTTAGCAAAAACATTACCATGGCTAGAGAAAAGAGATGGGAACATTCATTCAGCTGTTAAAAAGATTAAAGGCTTTGAAGAACACTTGCAACAGTGAGTAAGAAAAATTTGACAAGAAGTTAGAGAGAAAATGAAAAAAAAGTATTGGAAAACAACATTGGATACCAGTCAATGTCTAAAGTCGAGAAAGTTCTGCAAGGTAAAAACATTGACTTCAGTGTTTTTGATGAATATTGATGAATATTTTTCACCAGCGGACTTTGGTCACTTCAAGTATATGCCCATGACGTCAGTTGAAGTAGAGGGGAGTTTTTTTAATTTTCAAGAAAACCGGCAATCCTTCAAACCCTAGATTCTACGAATCATTATTGTTATTATTATTGTTATTATTATCATTATTATTATTATTATTATTATTATTACTATTATTATTAAAATCTTGGTCGTTTTCTTAAATTTTGATGTCACATTTTCACTAAGTTAAGGTCATTTTATAAGCCATTTTCCTGTGAGTTTTAGGCCATTAACCTCCGAGCCCTAATTATAAATACCATATTTACTCGCGTAATTTCTCCCTTTTTTTTTCAAGGCTTAGGAGTGAAAATTCGGGGGGAGTGGGGAGTTATGCGATGACTATAAAAATATTAGGGGTAAACTGGTCATAAATAACATCAAACAAATAGTGCACTGTTGAAAGTCTAATACAGGCCTGCACAACGTTTGGGCTCTCCGAGCCGGCTCACAGCTAATGAGTGGAATGCAGATATTAGCTGCGCTCTGTGTAAGAGTGGACTGGAAGAAGTGGTGATCTCGTACAAGATATACAGAAAAGGAAGTACTGTTACCAGTGCTTATGAAATGAATTCCCGTTCAGTGTTTGCAAAACTATCTTGGACTATTATTAATTAATAAAGAAATATTTATTTTACAGAAATAATAGAAATTTTATAGCTACTTAAATGTACAATATCATTTTGTTATATTTTTATTTATCAGTACATCAAAACGAGGTTTTATGCTATTGGCAGCTGAAAGGAATAGTAGCCTACTGATCGTAATGAAACATCAGTTGCAGATGTTCGATGTCTGCCTTGATTAAAGTTGATTATAGAAAACAGTTGCTCACAAATATAAATGTTGAGCCGAACATAGCGATCATTTTCACAGCCAGCCTGTGTAGTCGTGGATATTATTGCTAATGTTTAGTCTTGTAAAATCAAAAGGCTAGTAATATTATTCAAACGATCTTTAGCCCTTAGGTCACATTGAAGATCAATAAGTTCGAGCTGTAAATCGTTAAATGTTAAATGTTATGTTCCGTCTTTTAGATTCCTCCATACTGTACTGTAGCAGTAGGTAAGCAACGTGAAACAGTTACTGAGAATAGGCCTACACACTGCACTCCACAAGATAACTGAGTGGTCGTTTCCCTCTCTTGTACCTATAGCAAGTCTATGTCATTCTGACGTAGCCTATCTTCCTCTCCGTTTCGGCGAGCGGTAAACACGACTCTCCCGCTCCGAAGGAGCGCGTGCGATCGGTGAGCGCTGTTTGTGCAGGCCTGGTCTAATGTAATAAGCTTAAATAATTTTAGTACTAAATAACTGTAATCAGTGACAATTTTGGTAATTAATTAAACGAATTATTCAAGTTTTGCGATTTTTTCGTCGTGTAAGCTGTGTCTTGGTTACATTGCCGGCATCTTGTGGCCGACTTCGGACTCATCCCTGACAACTTTCTCCCCATAGTTGAGATTAACTACACTGGCGCTGTGACACAATAACATTGTAACCTATGCACAATGATACCTAACCGTAGTCTGACTGACTGACCAAATATCGACAGATGCGCAGGTAACGGAGATTGAGGTACCATTAGGGGTCTGTAAAAGGAGATGGATTCGACCATGGGTTTTCCACAAATTCCGTTGTGCTGTATCTGAAATCTTCATAAGGATGTCCAAAAATTGTAGGCCTAGGTAATTCACATTGTATCAGAGGGGAAAATTGCGCGAGAAATATATTTTATCTTATAATATTATATATGAAAAATCTAGAGGGGGGAATTACGAGGGGAGGAAATTATATGAGTAAATACGGTAATTATAAAAAAATATATCCTCCATCACAATGCACTGATTTGTAAGTAAATTAAATAAACATTCATGATTAATATAGGCTTGGCTACTGGCTACGGGTGGATTTTAAAATGTCTTATAAGGTCAAAGTAATACGAACAAAGTAAGATGTTTGAGAAAACAAACTTCAAAGTGTGCAATTTAGTTATGTTGTTCAATGTTTGCATTGCTTGACAGGAATTATGCCGAACAAGAGCCAGCTTGACATCAAGATGGCTCTGGAGAGGGCGAAGATCATGTACAGGAACGCCGTCATAGATGCTCGTAGAGATGATGAAGGTAATATTCCGAATAATGGTGAAGAATTGCGCTCTGTTCACAGTGACTATAGTAAGTCAACTATATTTATCGTAAACATTCAGTTACGGCTAACAATAGTACCTTCAGGGCAAAATTTTAATATTTTTATTTCAAATTTCCTATTCATTTAACCGAAATACCGGTACTCTCTCCCACATTTTCTAAGTAAATTCAGATGAAAATGAAGTGTATGAAAGGAAGGAAGAATGAGCTTTTTTTGTATTTAAATTCATGGTTTAAAACAATAAACAAAGCTCGGAACTTAGGAACTTGCACGTGGCTAAGCGACCCGCTTTCAGTACAGAGGTACCGTACTGTCAGATCTGCTAGATCTGGCTGGAACAACATGTTGATAATATTATGGTAGATTGAAACACGTAATTTTATAGCATATATACAGAGCGTTTCCGAAGTGGTGTTACAAACTTTCAGGGATGATGGCGAAGGGCACATGTATCAATTTGAGATAAGGAACCCTGGTCCGTAAGTGACCGAGTCGAAAGTTACAAGCAAAAATAGTTGTGTGAAAATGAAATAATTCTATTCCTCTGTACACCTTATTTATATGTATTTATCTGTACATCCTACACATACAACGTTGTTTATGATATGATATGATATGATATGATATGATATATTTCGTCACAGCACTTCTTTACATGTAATGGTGTACCTCACATTTCTGTATCCGGTGTCATCATTAACATATTACAGAAACACATTATTTGCAGTACGCGTCTACACAAATTCTCCCAATTACACAATGTATCTTTTTCATTACTTATTCAATCTCCCCTTCAGTATTTCCCCTACATTTCATTTGCTATTCTCTTTTTGTTCATTAATCCTAATATATCCAATATTATATACGTCTTTCAAACCCCCCTTTTCTCTAACTACTATTCACTAAAATCTCAATTTCAGTTTTTCTCTATAAATTATCACATTGAATTATTTGTCCTATTTGTTCTTTGGCCTTTTCTCCTATCTTTCTCTCATATTCATTTACTGTTCTAACGTTCAAAAGTTAGTACTAATTTCATGTTGTCACTTGTTCACTTCTCTTAACCCTTTTTCACTATACAACGTTGTTTACGTTGTCTACTTACAGTATTTCATTCAGTGCCCTGTCTGAGCGAATGGGGACAGGAAACTACACTAAAGCAATGCAGATAGCATAATGTGTAACGGACATGGTCGGTCCTGATATGCACGTCTGTAGACGGCAGTGTATGTGTACAAGATGCAGTGTCCAGTCGATCAGTCCTAGTGAAATGAAGGAGTACACGAGAGCGGAATAAGCAGACCTGATTTTCGAATACGGATGAGCCTATGAGAACAGTAGACAAGCTCACAGATTGTATCGGGACAAGTACCCACGTAGGAGACATCCACGATTGTTCCAAATGTGAAGGGCAGGAGGACACGTGGTGCCAAATTACAATTCCATTTCCACACAACTATTTTTGCTTATAACTTTCGACTCAGTCATTTCCGGACCATGGTTCCTTATCTCAAATTGATACATGTGCCCTTCGCAACAAAGTTTGTAACACCACCTCGGAAACATTCTATCAGTGGCGGCCCGTCCTTATGTGCTACAGTGCTACAGCACAATGATAATTTTTGCTCAAATAATGTATTTACAATACCATAGTATTTGATCTGCCATTTGACAATTTCCGGTGGTTATGTTCACGACGCGTTATAGAGTGTTTAGTCTTCACTCTTCGCTCTTTGGTGCCTCAGGTGGTACGTTGTGCTACTCAAAGGTCTACATGAGAATGTAGACAACTAATGCGCATGTGCAAAGCTGAAATCACTGCTCTTATTGGCTATTTTTACGCGGGGAAGTGCTGTAGTCAGCTTCAGCACAACACAGCTTGGAGATTACAAAAGTAAAGCGTAACGAAAGAATGCTTGAATAATTTCAAGGGAAAAATTGTTCCGGGGCCGGGTATCGATCCCGGGACCTCGGGTTGAACGTACCAGCGCTCTACCACTGAGCTACCCGGGAACTCTACCCGACACCGTCTCAACCTTTCCCTTTATATCCACACAACTCGCGTGGGCTGACGAAACGCCAGAGACCCACAACGAGTGCACACAATCTCTGTGTGACTTGGAATTGTGGTTTTCTGTTAACGTACACAGTAACGTATATATTATGCAAATCTAGTCTTTCAGGTGAAGCTCCCTGTAAAGCAGATTTGAATAATTTCAAGGGAAAAATTGTTCCGGAACAATTGGAATAATTTCAAGGGAAAAATTGTTCAGGGAGCTTCACCTGAAAGACTAGATTTGCATGAAAGAATGCTTGTTTGTGGAAGAACTCGGAACTATGTACAATGTGTTTGGCAATTCAAGTGTCCGACCGCTGCTGCCATCTACCTGGTTTTTGAGGTTCCTCCTGAATCAGTCGGTCCAGAAAATTGAAGCCAAGGAATTATGTGACAATATAATTCAGGAAACTACTTATCGTTTCAGTCTTTAACCTACCTAGACGCAACAAAATTGTTAAACAGCAATTTTTTTGACAATTTTTCGCATAATTTTCCTGAACGCGAACTTGAAGTTGCTGTCAATAGCTATACTGTACTGAACAAAAGCGTGTTAAAGATACAACTTGGAGTTCTATATGGAAGACCCGACTTCCGAAATATAGATGCAGCTGTTCAATTGTTACAATACATAACATAGCCTCCAACAATTCACAGGATCCATTCTGTGAAGTAACGAAGTTGTTAACTCTGCCAGTTAAAATAAACCACTATTATTATTATTATTATTATTATTATTATTATTATTATTATTATTATTATTAAATATTTTGGTTACAAAACCAATCACCACTGCTGAGCCAGAAAGATTTATTTCTTGCTTAAAACGCATAAAAACGTTTTTAAGGAACATTATGCCCCAGGATCGCCTCACTGCTCTTGCAATAGTGTCAATGGAAAAGAGTATGATGTCCAAGATGGAGGGATTTAACTCCAGGGTAATTGACAAGTTCTGCAGTAGGAAGGATCGTCGTATGGACTTCATATTTCGTCACTAGGCGAGTCTCAAATTGAGATAAATACATATGTGTGTGCAGTAGGCCAATATAGAGATTGTAGCATACTCATTATTTTGACCACTAGCCGCTACTGCATCCTATATAATAATAATAAACATGAGCAACATATAAAATTTACTGTTCTGCTCTGTACATTTTATGTTGTTGTTGTTTTCTAATGCCAGGTGTTTGACAATAAAGTCATTTGACCTCTTGCACTCCAATATTTTTCAAAGATATTATCATGACCAGCCACTGAAGCACAGATTTTGAGGTGTTCCGAATCCATTTCTTGGTTTGAGTTGCACAATGGGCAGTTAGGGGACTGATATATTCCAATTCTATGCAGGTGTTTGGCCAAACAATCATGGCCTATTGCCAATCTAAATGCAGCTACAGACGATTTTCGTGGTAAATCGGGAATTAACTGTGGATTTTGATGCAGGGAGTTCCATTTTTTCCCTTGGGATTGAGTTATCAAATTTTGTTTGTTGAAGTCTAAGTATGTAGGTTTAATAAATCTCTTCACAGAGTAATACGTAGATTTAGTAACAGGTCTGTAAGTAGCAGTGCTGCCCTTCTTTGCTAAAGCATCCGCATTCTCGTTCCCCAGGATTCCACAATGGGATGGTATCCATTGGAATACAGTTCTTTTATTGAGTGATATTAATTGAGAGAGCATTTTAGTTATATCTGCTGTTTGAGATGAAGGTGTGTGTTTAGAGACGATTGATAGAATAGCTGCTTTGGAGTCTGACAATATAACTGCATTCCTAAATTTATTAATGTGGCATGGAAGGTTCCTGAGATATTCACTTATTGCAATGATTTCACCATCAGAATTTGTTGTTCCATATACAAGAGATCTATAAAGTGAGAAGAGACAGCACGTAACACCTGCACTGGCACCTTGTTCTCTGGAGATCAAGGATCCGTCGGTATATAAATGAAGCCAGTTTTGTGGAGGGTACCTAATATTAATTGTCTCTAAAGATGATTGTTTTAGTATTTCAATGTTTACTTCTGATTTCAGTATTTCTTCTGTTAAATTTAGATTATATTCTATATTTAATAGAGTTAAAGGGTTTGGTTTAATTTGTAGGCTTTCTTTTAAATTCGGGATATTGGTTTTCTGTTTTAATTCTTGAACAATGGATATGAAACTTTTTTGAGTTTTCAATCTACAGAGAGGACTGTATGAATGCCAATTGTTTCCTGGTAATCTGATAAGTTTTACATATTGAATCAGTGCTTTTTCTTCTATTGTCATTTTGATGCTGTTAATATTAGTGAGGAATCTCATAGAATATATTGGAGTTGTTTTGATTCCACCAGTAATGAGTCTGAGAGCTTGGTTTTCAACATATTCTATGTCTCTGTACATTTTATTACAGTGTATGATTAGGAACATTCGAAGATTTTTCCAATGACGTGACGGGGACAAACTTAAAATACCGAATGTTTTCACTGTCACTGTTTTCTGTTCGATTTTCAGCAGCTGCTAGCTGATCTCGTATCTGAGAAAGATAAGAATATTCTAAATTTTTCTCCAGAATAGTTTTCAATATGTGTGTCACTACTAGGGCAGGTCCCTTATTGACTTGATCCATGGTTATGGACAAATCTCCTACCAATTTAAGAGACTTATTGAATTTAAAATTTGTTCTAATAAACATAACAAGCGCCTTTTGAATACTTCCTCCATTGAAGTACCTATTCTATTTAAGTAAACATACAAACGTGACCAACATGCTTTCAATGTTAGCAATGACATCATTACACTGTAATAATTATTATGGAATAACTTACATACTTCAGAAGAATTTTCTAAAATTGGGACCACATTTCTGTTTTCATGTTTGCAGTTACCGAATCTGTGATGCAGTGAATATAATTTTGATTATTTACACACAATAATTGCACAGAATGTTGTTTATTATAACATTTGTCGGAATATATTGTTGTCTTCAATATGATTTTAGATTTTTTAAAACAATATTATCTAAAAAACATATCAAACTGTCTTATACAAAATAAAATTTAATACAATTTTGAAATTTAAATTAAACAATAAAACTGAGTAAGGGGCAAACTAGAAATTAGCAACAAAACTAAAGGATATAAAGATGTTTTCATATAGGCCTATTTTAATAGTCTTAAAATTAACAAACAAAAAGTACACAAACATTGCATTGACATTAATAATCCACTTGCTATATTTTTTAAAGTATCTATGTTACACGGGTCATCAAACGAATTAATTTTGTCCATTTGCAACCACTTAATTTGTTGCTGCTCATATCTCTGAACTCTGTACTTCTGCCACCTATTAGCAGGGTCCATTTTCGTTGAGGAATAAAATTATCTAGAACCATTCTGATAAACCTGGAAATATTCTTGTTTTAAGAGAGATCTATTTCGGGGCTATTCTTGCACATTTCCTCCTCTGTCTCTAGAAACATGTGTCAGATACAAATCGTTTACTTCAAAGTGTTTAATAGACACAACTGAATGCTTTGTTGGCGTGAAGACATTTCTTGGTATACGAGTAGCTTCCACCCACATAACATCCTTTTCAGTTGGAAATTTGAGAACTGTAACATAAGTCCAGACATCGAGATTTTGGACCTGATAGAACAAGTTTACTAAGTCCATACTATAGGCAGCTTTGTCACTGTGTTTGAGGTGGATGGGAGTCGGCAGAAGGAGAGACATGTGTACATGAAACCAAGTTCAGTCCAGTCTTCTGGTGCTGTACAGTGACGTTCCAAAGAAAGACAACTAATTTATCAAACATTAAAATAAAATAATTGTAAGAGGAGAAAAATTCTGTAGGACCAAAAACAAATCTATACGTAGATTAAAATACAAACCTATAATGCGAAATTTTCAAAATAAATTAATATACATTTCTTTTCGGCTTCTTCCATAAGCACATGTGCAATACTTACACAACATACATAAGAATCATACACAATATACACAACTTATAATGTGAAATCCATGATATCCCCACAATATAGCCTATATAATATATTTACAATATAATGTAATGAGAATTTATGTTCTGTTCAACTTGTTTATTTTCCAGCTTTATCTTCCAGAATACTATTAGAACTGTTACAATGTACTACAACACACATTCTCAAGGTCTCAAAACTAAATTTTCTTCGGTTGTCGGCAAGACAAAATTTGTATTGGGAGAAGCTCCGTTCTACATCACATGATGTAATTGGTGCAAAACGATAAAACACTAAATCATTGAAATCTGTCTTCGCTACCTCAGCAGTGTCCGTAGACTTCTTCCCTGCTAGCATGTCTTTTATGTCACAGAATATAGCATATCCACTGTTTTTACACAAAACTGAGCTTAATTTCTGTTTAATACGATTACTAGCTGGTGTAGCGGATTCTTGATGAATTACTTTTGTTATCTCCTCAATTAATCTTAGAGCTTCAGCAGACGAATAATTGACCATTTCTATAACCACACTGGTTAGTAGAATTTTTTTTTTCCTGAACTGTCAGTCACGAGGGTTCCGACTATGAGTGGCTTCATCTATCGACACCCAGATTTTATTATTTGCTGTTTGTTGTCTAATGTTACTTAATGTTCTATCGTATCACTTTCTCAAGTAAGTCTGCCGAAACGTCGAGTCAGTAGGGACTATTCTCTTGGTATAATTTTCCATGAAAGCTTTGAAATTAGGGTTATTTATTTTATTAAATGATATGTTTACAGCCACCATCATTTCACATAGAACTAGGAAGAACTAGGATTCTTTATTTATACGTTAGTCTGTCACAGGTGGAATTTCTTCTGTGTTAAGAGACAAAATGTTTATATGTGAAATGTGTTTTTGAGAGTTACAGTGGGTCCCAATGTATCGTTTGTGTCTCCCCTTAGTCTGACATGACACAATTTAATGTAACATGGTCCCCATTAACTTCAAAATAATCACTTCCTAACTCCTGCACAAATAAATGCGTCTTAGAGTATTTCACTTTTGGCATACTTACTGTTAATTATATTCTTCGACTAATCAGATAGATAACCACATGCACACATCAAAACTATAGACTGCTATCTCCTGTCCTCTCTTCTGACAATGTGAACTAGGTGTACGGGACTGTTTTTATTATCAGAACAGTACCTGCCTTATGAGTAGGCCTGTGGCATTGGAGCATGTGTACAGTGAAAGAAACCCAACTCACTCCAGGATATGAACAGAGTACACAGCACCGTACGGTACAGTCTGCAGAAGAGAATAATACACACATCCCACTGAATTATCTTTATTTAACTTCATCTCAACTATTAGAAAATTCCATTCAACACATGTTGGGTTAGATTTATTGTCTATTGCGTGTTTAGTTTGTAAGTACAGTGAACAACAAGATGCATTCTCAAAGTTTCGAAAGCGAATGAGTGTCTACTACTGTCTAGTATGGATTTGAATGTAGAAAACTGCGAAACGACAGTTGCATATGTGAAATATTTGACATCTAAATTATCTGCAGTGTGTTTATCATCCGGCAGAATATTAGCTAAACTGTGATGTTTACCATCTTTCTGTATGTTGTTTTTCATGTAGTTACTGCCTTTAACACTTAGGATGCAGCAACGGTAACAATCAGAAGTCCTTTGTCATCTTCTATACCTACCTAATGGCCATAATAATTGCATTGCATATTGAAAATCCCCCATATATTTTAGAATTGTTCACAGCATTTATCACATTACCGGACAATAGGTATGATCCAGCAGGGCCTTCCGGATCCAGACCCCCAACAATCACATTAACTACATGCCACCCAACAGCATCCGTCGTCTCATCAATTGACACCCATATGTGTTGGTTTGTTAGTTTATCTCTGACCTCAGTAATGCATGTGTTGTAAATTTTCTCGACATAGTACTATACATGCCTTACACATGTCTTCATAAAATGTTGAATTTGACAAAGAGTCCTTCTGTACATTTCCTTGTTCCAGCCGTTTATGTTTCATTGTACTTACGTGCCTTTGAACATTATATTCCTTGTTTTTAGCAGATGTAATTCTGACATTTCAAAGTTTACAATACAGATTGCTATTTAGAATGCACCATACTGTGCAACTAAATATTCTAGTTTCCAAAACTTGTTTCTTTCTTTCTGAGCCATACTGCGGAGCGCACTACACTTAACGACAGTTTGTATTATACTTGAATGAACTGTACCGCGGCGGTTGTGTCGTCTCCGTACACACCTACACTTGCGTACTCTGTGTCTATCTTGTAGTGAATTGGTTTCCTTTCACTGTAAACATGCTCCAATGTCACAGGCCTACTTATGAGTATCTGAGTAAATAAAGCACATGGGGTGACAGGTAGGTCGCTACCATCACTGCCCCCTCCCACTATCGTCCTGCTTTCCAACTTGAAACCGCACTGTTTTCGTCTATCGGGTCTAAAGTCTCTAAGCCTGAACATAACATACTCACTTATAGCTCTCTAATAATTGCTGGTGCACACTGCCACACAGCATTTAGGAGCCATCTGTAAATAAAAGAATATGGATAAATTAATTTAATTTTTTAATAAAAGTCTAAACTTCTTTTATTTCAATTCCCTGAATTTATTTTTACATTAGAAGTAATCATTACTACGTGCTTCATCGTTTTGATTCCTTTTCAGACTTCACTTTTATGATTCAGTTAATGTTAATAGTTTGGTGACATATGTGTTGTCATGCTACTGTCCGTCGGAGTGGTTATGTCACACGGTCGTCAAAACAGGGGAAATCACATGACAGTTACTTACTTAAGGAGGCCCTTTTCTTTAAATTATTTTAAACAGTTTTAGAATACTACGTAAACTTTCAATTTCATACAGCAAATAATTGCAGAGAAGACCTAACAGCTCATCCACTAGCCCTTACAGAGAGGACATGAGGAACAGTGGGGCAAACCGGGATGCGACATAACCATTCGACTGGAGAGCACTTATTTATCCTCTTCATAGTTATGATTCTTAGAGGAGAAAAATTTGCTCCGGCGCCGGGGATCAAACCCAGGTCCTTGGTTCTACGTACCAAGCGCTCTAACCACTGAGCTACGCCGAAGTTCAATCCACAGCACCGGATCGAATCTCCCTCTTCTATTGTTTTTTCCTATGTGACCGTACTCTATGTTCGACATATGTTGACATATACTAATTCAACTGTCATGATTAAAGATGAGGGATTTGTGCGGTTTTTCGTCAGGTTGCGTGTGCATAGACGTTATACAGCTGTATGCCCAGTGCCTGTGTTGACTTCCGACGTAAACAAACCACGCGAAGTGTACAGTCTAAAAATGAGAAATGCAACACTCCGTTAATGTTTAGCAGATGACAATTTACAAAATATATGAGGAATATGTAGAAACATTAGTATAGTTAGAAGAAGAAACTTGCCTTTATGATTCATGCATATCTTCAGAGCAATCACAAGCCGAATTGCACTAACTACAGACTCTTAAATTATCAAATGTCAAACGTCGTCGTTGATCACTCAAACAGTTTTTGAACTGCGAAAAGCTTCTTTCAACGTCACAGGACGTTAAGTATACTGTCCTATTGTCTGATGATTTTGCATTATTCAGCCTGTTACAAATTGTTAAATAGCTCTTATTTTTCTGTTATTTATTCTTTATTCGCTGTGTGCAAGGTCCTGCATGTCCTTTCTTGATTTTTTCTGCCACCTCTTTTATTATTGCTATGCCTTATAGTTTCCGTCATTGTAGGTAACTACTGCTCACTACGTCCGTTCACCACTGCAGTGCATTGGACTATGAAGGCCTGTGTTCGTCTCGTGTTGTTATGATAAGACGGTAAGTAGGCAAATGGATAGCGTGTAGTTGCATTTCTTTTGATTGCACTGGTCGTAGTCGTTCACCTGTCTGTCCACCTATGCTCCCTGTCGAGTCAACGTGTTTTTCGTGCTGCGCACAAACCCCTCATCTTTAGTCATGATACAAGGAGCGCACTCAATTCAGTGATTTGGTGGCCGGGATCCCAGAGTATGTATATGCACTGTTGGGATAAGAATCTACATAAAGATTTTTTTTTTTGGTTCTACAGAATTTATCTGTTATGATGACAGTGGTTAGAGCACTTGATATGTAGAACCAAGGACCTGGATTCGATCCCCGACGCCAGAGCAAATTTTTCTCCTCTAGCAATCATTGTTATCATAACAGATAAATTCTGTAGGACCAAAAAATTAATCTTGACGTAGACTCTTCATAGTTAGCAATCAGTGTATTACGAAAATTTCAACTCAGAATTACACTACCTTTCAGCGCTACGAAATAGAAATCCGAATCTGGTAGACGCTGCCTCTCAGACCACAAAGAGCTACTACTTCAAGAAAACCAGCAGACGGTTCGCCAAGTGGGAAGAAGAGTTAGTCCGCACGGAGGAGTGGAGGAAGCTGTTGTTCCTGGAGACTTACCTGTTTCATTGCTTCCTATACAGAGAATTCACTGACAGTGGTAAGTAATTGTTTACATTCTGAACTAGTGGCGCTTTCAGTTATGCACAAGCAGAGTCCGTGGATATCCAGAGTAGCGCAATCAACTATTCGGCCGCAATTGGTATTCCATTTCAACACGCTTGAGATAGGAACATTTAAAGTAAAACTCAATTTAGGTCAGTGTCCATGGCACTTAAAATTAAAAGAATTTCATTATGATTTAGGCTACATTCATTCCCTATATATCTGTATACGGCAAATAGCATGCGCTGGAATAAAAATAGCTGATTTGTCGGCATTTCCGGCGTAAAGGATTGCAGTACTCTGGATATCCACAGACACTGTGCACAAGTTCGGAGACTTGAATTCTTATTGGTAGCGAATATCCAGTGGTGTCATTCGGTTCCGGGTGGATTGACATACTGCACTTCACCTACTTTTATTTGACATAAAGTAATTTGACACAAAACCTATTTTACATATAAGCAGTGTTGCCATACCTATTGATTTAGCAGGAGATTTCCTGTTTTTCATTGAATCTACTGCTCTACTGATTTTTTTGTCAAAAGTCCGAATTTCTCCTGCCTTTTGGCATGCTGCAGTCACCTAGTTCTACGCCCAGATTTTCAACTCATTACTTTAGTACACATATATTGTCATCATGTCTTATTTTTGCATCTTATACACAAGTCAATGTTTTCGTCTCCCTCGCCTGGAGTCCAGCGACGGATTATGATAGCAGCACACAGCAGATAAAGACCATGTTCTATACACATGGCTCAGAGTTATGGGTCTCTCCATAATATTACAGAATCATAGAGAACGAATGTTTGAAACCTTACCACGAAAGGATACACGCACGCACACAAACACAAGTATATAATCTTCATGCAACGTAAGCATGTGATAACTGTCGTCAATTCGCAAAATGAGACATGTCGAAAATAACAAAGTGTTGGAAAATCGCAAAAACTATAAGTTAAGTTATATATATATATATATATATATATATATATATATATTTTCTAATTAGATCACTATGGATACATACATTCAGGATCCATGAACATTTTAATATTTTAAGTGTGTTATGATTTTTTAGTTGAGATTTTCCAGCACTTTGTTATTTTGGACGTATCCCCTTTTGCAAATCGACGACAGAATTAAGTTATTTCATTATTGTTTTGGGGACCCGGGGAACAGAGGAAGAACAAAACTTATTCAGTAGTGAAGTTTGTTTCTGATTGTGTGCACGTGAAACAGTGAGAGAGTGAAGTGTAGGTAATGACATTTTTGTGTTACATATCTTGCACAGTGATATTTTAAAATGAGTGAAAGTGTCCCAGCAAGAAAGAAAAGTAAATACTCCCAGAATATTATAAATCAGAGTGGGAAAATGATGAACAATTTAAAGGGTAGTTATGCAAAAGCAGAAAAGGGGATAATTTTTCATGTGTTATAGTCGCAGCTAATGCAGTACTGTATTTAATATCACCTTTAAAATAAATCTCGTCGTATTGAAAATCTTTTGTAAATACACGAAGAATTCCCGATTAATACATTTTAATGCGAAACATTGTCAGTAAGACATTACTGTGTAAAAACAAAATTGAATACTTAGTTACGTACGCTGAGTAGAAATGACAGTAATTATATTTGAGGGGGTCAGAAGCAAAGGGATACAAGTGACATTTCTAAAAACATGAGTTAAGTGCATCCAGGGCAAGCTAAAATATTTACAATTTTAGTGGCAAAGAGATATATGTTTTAATCACATCACACACTAAAATTGAAATAAACAATTTCACGGAATTTACGAAATCTTAAGTACTTTCAACCACATTTTCTCACAAATAACTTAAGTGCACTTATATTCCTTTGCTTCTGACCCCCTCATTTAGCAAAATTGTTCCATTTCATTGGTTAGGGATGTGCTATATAGTAATACAACAGAATCATCTTTCTTACAGTACACTGTTTTGTAATTAATATAATACAAAGAGGAAATTCATGTTTATTTAATCTACTGTAATCTCCTGTTTTTTTCGATGATTTTCTCCTGATTTTTGTGAGTAGGTCGTGGCAACACTGCATACAAGTATTTGGCTTATTTATTTTTCATCTAGTTTAATTTGACACAACCTTTTAGATATACTTTTTCTGGCATAGGCTACAACTACTTTGTTTCATTTGTATATTCGCATATCATATTTTGACATACTCTACTGTATGTGCATATTGTTAATAGTTCCTGTTACAGTTTCTAAGGTTACTTGTTTTTGCTTAAAAATTATAGAGGTTTCGGATGTATAAAAATTATGTAGGGTGAATTTCTAGAAACAACAAGAGGGAGGCGACATTTATCTTTTAGGGCAGGGATTCTCAAACTGTGCGTCGCGACGCCCTGATGCATCGTCGGTCTATGTTTTGGGCGTCGCAGCTATAAGACAAAACTAATAGTACATTATGCAACGAGCCTATAATGGTAGTAATTAAGACGCGAGTATGTTTATGAAACGAGCGCAAGCGAGTTTTATAATTTTCATACGAGCGTTTTCTGACTTTACAGCACTGACAGCTCGTGGCATCATCACATTATCAGTAGAAGTAATTGCTCTGTCAGTTTTTTTTAAAGTCCTCATTTTCTCATTCACTGCAATGAACATATATTTTTTATATTTACAGTCAATTAAATTGAACTTATATAATTACAAATTGTATAATTTATATAATCATTTCAAGTAACACAGCAGGGTAGGTTAAACACCGTAACAATCTGCCCCCTAACAACTGTGCCAACTTGCCACTGGTGTAGATATTTGATTTGGGTTAAAATTACGAATTAGAATAATGAATGATCGAAATGAAATTAGCACGAAACAGAACCAATTAAAAGTACTTTCCAACGATGTATTTAAAGTTCACCTAATATTGCATTTGTAACCTGTAAAAAAATAATCACGAGATGGTGAAAATTTATTTATCTTGCTGAAAAAACAACTTTACGGCTTCCTTCTTCTACCGCTTGCCACAAAAGTCTGACGCTTCCGTGGAATGTGCTTTATAAAGCTGGCATCATATTGCCTGCGTGGTGCTGCAATCCATTGCATAACTACCTAAATAAACTGTTGTGCCAACGTGCCTCGATAGCCAACCTGCCTCCATCTCCCCTACCTAACGTACTGTAAATTCAATCTTCACTTCTGCCCGATCAGAAAAGATAACATTACTCAGACATGCTATTTACTGTCTGTCCAAATGGTGTTGTCGCAGGGTCGTAGTAAGGAGGGAAATCACGTGACAGTTAATTAATTAACGAGGTCCTTTTATGTAAGTTAATTTAAATAGTTGTACAATATTGCGTAGACGTCCAATTCCTAACAGAAATTAATGTTTTCAGAAAATAGCTAAGACAGCCCAGCCACTAGTCTCTACAGAGGGGCGAGCAGAAGTGGGTGGGGGAAACCGGGATGCGACGTAGGCAAACGGACGACAGTACCTGTGCGAAAATATGTTTCAATATTGAAAGCTCTTTCGTCACTGGAAAACGCGAACATATTTCTGGAACGTACTATACTCACTAACTCAGTACTGTTTGTGTTTACTATGACCGTAAAGCGACTTTGATTGTATGCGCTTGGTTCTATGTTGATAACGGTTGGAAGTTTACTAATAGACGGGGTGGGAGTGAAGTACATTAAAAAACTCAGGTACAATAAAAATTGAAGTAAAAATAAAATTATGTTCCTGTATGATGCTGTAATGATATGATATATTTCTGTAGTGAGTTGTAGAGAGGCAACTCTCTGCCGCTCTGACGTCGGCCGAGCGCACAGATGAAGTGTCAGAAGTCTACTCCCCTTCTTCGTGACGTGAGTCAGCATTTTAAATTATGCACGTAGTTTTGTTATGCAAGAACATGTTGAATTGCAGTTTGCCTTTATTTTTAGCTGTTTATTGTTATGTTATTTAATATTTTTAAATTTGCGGTCATTAGCGCAGAGAACCGGTTGTTAAAAAATTAGAATGACGCCACTGGATATATCAACGTATCTGCACGTGTGATTACTGGAGTTGCGATGTGTTAACCTTATGACGTTGACTACGAGCTGAACAAGCATGTCCATAAGCAAAAGTTTTTATATTGTAATTTCAAGTTATCATAATGCACACTTATTATTAGGAATTTTATACAGTACAGACCACTATGCATCGCAGAAAGAGAGAAGGCTTGACTTTATTATAGGTCTATGAAGATAAATTAGTGGAACAACCTCAAGTAGTGTATTCATATTATGAAGTAATGTTATTTAATTATTCTGTCTATTTACAATCCCCTAGTTATTTTCTTCTCACTAGTTATGAGAGGAAATTTGGGCGTGATGTTCTACCTCCTTTGCTCGCAAATATCTTCAGTGCATGTAAAGGCGACAACTTTACATTTGTGGAGTGTCGTTTCAAATAGTATTAAATACATCCTCGGTCGAAATTTAGTTTGAAGCGGTTTCGCATAGCTGAGACGGTATTCTTTAAGACCCTGATCTCATATTGGAGCAATTCGTATTCTTTCCCGGCTTTTTTCTATGATGAATATTATGTGTTGGATCAAATCGTATTATGTACAACTCCAATGATGTGTCGGATCAAATCGTATTATGTACAACTTCCATTACTTAAAATCTTAAATGGACAGCGTTGGCCAGCGTGCTGTATCTTCCTACCATTATCGAGTTTCCCACTGTTTTATAACATTGTGATTATCAAGGTATGTACACTAACAAAATCTATTAAGAGCAGTAAGGGAATCAGAGAGAGGAGAGGTGGTGCCCGAAAGAGAGCACTATATGTAGCTAAGAAGAGGGAAATAGTGTAATTTATCTCTAAATTAAGAGCAAGTGGTCCACACTTGTGGAGTAACGGTGAGCACGTCTGGCCGCGAAACCAGGTGGCCCGGGTTTGATTCCCGTTCGGGGCAAGTTACTTAGTTGAGGTTTTTTTCCGGGGTTTTCCCTCAACCCCATATGAGCAAATGCTGGATAACTATCGGTGCTGGACCTCGGACTCATTTCACCGGCATTATCACCTTTACTTCATTCAAACGCTAAATAACCTCAGAAGTTGATAGAGGGTCGTAAAATAACCTACTATAAGAAAGAGCAAGGGAATCACATTACAATAGAAGTAAAAGTCAGAGACTTTATTTGGCTTCCGAATTAAATATTACACAGCTCTTCAAAATGTACAATTAAAGTGTTAATACCCGACTTAAGAGTAAAAAGATTGGTTTTTTTTTTTTTTTTTTTTTTTTTTTTTTTTTTTTTTTTTTTTTTTTCTCGGGACAGAATTCAATAAGCTATAGGATTTTGTACACCGGCCAATGATGAATGCAGTTATTGCGCACCCATGCTGCTCCCAATAAAAAACTGCGATGATACACTGAAAAAGAGTAGTCGATTTAGGCGCACATAAGCTTCGTGCCAATACGTTCCATAAAATTATGAGAACAGAACCTAATGAGACACAGTCATTTTGTTTCGACTTACAGCAACAGCAACCGCTCTCGAAACTCAGCATAAGTGAAGTTTATTATTCAAGACAATCAGCTTTCTATATCCTATGTGTAACTGAAAAAGCTTCACAGAGGCTAAGTTTCTTTACATGAAATGAAGCACAGGCTGGGTGGGCGCTATTGAAGTGGAATCTTGTGCCACTACATTTAACAGTGAATTTAATTTCGACAGTTCACCAAATGTATTAGGCTGTTCGCCGATGAATGTGGTGGACAAAATAGCATGCATGTTGTACATGCTCTTGGTCTTTGGCTCCAAAGAAAACCACGTCCTCAGGTTTCTGAAAATCTGTTAGTTTTTCCGGTAAGAGGCCATTCTTTTCTATCAGCTAACAGAGTCTTTGGGCTACTAGAAAAGATTTTGCGTAAGAAGAATGAAATTCTTACTCCTGAGGAGTATAAGGTGATATATGAAACAGTGGGGACAGTAAAATATTTAGGCACAGATTGGCATGTCAGGGATTTCAAGCTCTTGGCTAATGAATTTCATAACTTCAGTGGCATAAAAGAAGTGAAAAGAATAATGCTAAAGAAATGCGAGAAGAATGGGAAAGTGAATGTCACTTTCAAAATGGAACCTACATACCGATGTGACGATCCATCTAAATCATGTGCTTGTGTGATGAAACGTGGTATGTTCATGGATCATGTCAAAGTACCTCCGAAAGTCACCACCTTGAGATCAATCAGTAATGCCAAAAAATCTGATTTGCGAAACCAACTCAATAGTACAATCGGAGAAAATTGGAAAGAGGTTGATTCAGTGAAATTGTATGATATTTTTATTAATACAAATTAGATTAGTGAAAGTTAAAACAATGAGAATGAAAAATCTGATTGTTTGCATGAAGAATCACGTATAGGTAGAATTAAAAATGTTAATGAAATTGTGTGTGCAATCTAAAGCATTGATTAATAATACATTTTCCAATGTTCACACCACATTTCATAATTTTGTTACAAAGCTTACTTACTTTAAATATTGTAATACTGTATTTTAATACAAATCTTTACAACATATTTTTTATAATTTTATTATAAAGCTTACAAAAATATGTAATATTGTAATTTTGATATTAAAGCTTACTTAGATATTGCAGTAATTAATACAAGTGTTCACACCATATTTCATAATTTTGTTATAGAGCTTAATAAAATACTGATATACCGGTATAAGGATTGAAGAATAAAGTATACAGGATGGGCAAAAAGTCCCATTACTCCATATTATTTTATGTCATGAGAATAATGGGGAACATACTGACTCTTTAGGTACTTAGGTATACACAGATAGTGTAAGTGGTTATTTTGTTTGCATGTTTGAATTATGACCAGAATTACATCAATAGTGTGCATATTTGAGGTATTTCAGATATTTAAGGGGGTAACGGAACTTTGTGCTCACCCTGTAGATGCCATAATTATTTAAAATTTATATTCAATGTGAGTTAGAGATCGACCTGGGTGGCCGCACGATCCAAAGTATGTCTCTTTAGACAGCTTCGTTCGAAAGGTTGCAGGTAAGAAACTCGCCGTTCCTTATCATTATTTTCCAGCAGAAAGCAATAAAAACTATTGATGTATCGACCTACGTACTATGCTGCTGTAAGAACCACAGAAAAAACTGACAAATGACAGGGCACAATTCAGCGTGGTTTTATAGATGCAAATCGTATTATGTGTCAAAATCGCTTCAAAACGTATTAAATACACAGTGTCGGTGCAAAACGTATTAAGTGCAAACTTAAATTGGCAATATCATGCATTAGATTAAACAATCAGTGTCAGTGTTTATTACATTTGGTGTCATTTCACAATGTCTAAAATGTGACATTAAGATATTAAAAATTTTTCCATTATCTTAGCCGTGAAACATTTTTTACGTTTCCTGTAAAATTTGTTTTTCTGCATTTAATACGATTTGAAACGACACTCCACATTTATACTTTACTCCAAAACATGACGGCCTTCCCTCACTCTCTTCACCATTTAACTGCAAGAACGAGTAAGGGATAAACACTTAGCTCAATTGCAAATTCTTAAAGTCATTGTTATATTGTATTTCTGCCACATGCCTAAGGGTTTAGGAGAAGATGGGAGTTTATAAGGGTTTACCAATTCCAGAAAGAAATGCAGTCATGTTTTGGAGCAAGGCTTAACCTCACCATTATTACGATCTAAAAAGCGCCACATTCCAGTACAGTGTACCGAAATTTTCGCGTGTGAATACTGGATGAAAGATTTAGTGACGAGTGACTTGGCTCAAACAGTAGTATTTAAGACTCGTATTCGGAAGATCTCGGGTTCAAACCCGTAGTTTGCCAATGTGATTGAGGTTTTTCATGGTAACCTTCAGTCAAGAAAGCACATGCTGCATTGAAAATTTACATACCATGATTCATGAACTCCTTAGTCACCAATACCATAAACATTGGAACAAAATCGAAATCAGTTACATTAGCATAAGCCATCTATAACACATGACAATAAAACAGAGTCAGAACAAAAGTCCACGGCCTACTGATATATCCTAAGAACCTACACACAGGGGCGGCTCGTCCATAAAGCTGCGGAGCTGCAGCACTCCCTGCTTTGACAGGAAAATAAAAATAATATTTGTTTTAATTTTTAGAAGAGTTGTTACAGATTTTATTGGTAAATTGCTTTATGTTTCATCTGACCGGGAATATGTACTATTATCTTATGAATAATCTTTTTGCGCGTTGACTGTATTGGAATTGACACTGCATTCAAAGTCGTCCTGGGATCTGCAGGGTGGTTAGTTCATAGAGAGTGTGTCTTGCTTGGTCAGGGGGTAGAGAGGTGAAGAGAGGTGAGGCAGAGGGAAACTGCCGCTGTTTAAAACCCATATTTCGCTGCAGTGTTTGCAGAGCCAGGCAACTAGGGATCTTTCCTCTCCTCCCACACCGCTATTGTAATGCTGCGTCAAATGGATTCTCTGTTCCCTTGAAACTTAATGACAAAATTATTATTTTCTTTTCACATACTTATTGTTGTAGAATCTTATCGAGTTAATATAACGAAATTAATGTTCTCTTTTACCTTATTATTACGTATATATCCAGCCTCCAGCAGAACCTAATATTTGCCTTAACTGAAAATGATTGCACGAGTAGAATCCTTTTGATATAGCACGTAAAATACGAAAGAGACTGCTTTTCCAGTTTTAGAAAATTGTTGACCATCAGTATATCTGAGTATTGCTTTGGTGTGACGTCTTAATACCGCTCCTTAGCCAGTGCAAATGTGCAAGCATGAGTGTGCGTGACTTACAGAATATTAATTTTATTTTTCCCTTGCGGAGAATATTGATGTAATGAAGTGAAATTAAAGGGTCGTCCGTTACCCGACTTAAATCTTACTTAAGCTTCATCCAGCCGAAATAGTGCATATATGTAAGGAAGTATAACAATGAAATCTACGCTAAGCATTTGTGGTTACGTGGATGTGAACAAAAAAAAACCTGTATTTTGTTTTCCTTGCCTCCTCTTCGGTGGTGATACTGCATGGACTAGGAGTGGTGTGACAGATTTAGGACATTTGCCCCTAAAAAGCAAAATGCACGAATCTTCGCAGTCTCACCTGAAAAATGTTGTTTCATTGGCTATGTTACGCAACTCATACTGTTGTGCATTAAATGAAACGAACAGAACAAACATTTTCAAACATAATCAAGAAGTGATAAAAAATCGTGAAATTATTTAAAAAAATTGATTGTATCAAATTTTGTGGCCAATATGAACTTCCCCTTAGGGGACATGATGAAAAAAACCATTCGAAGAACCCTGATGTGTTTCGTGGGTTGCTACAATTCGTGAGTAATCTAAACGAGCCTCTCAAAAATCATTTGGAACATGCCACTATTTAAGGTTATTCTAAGACAATTCAGAATGACCTGGTAGATTGTAAGTCGAGTGTCTGCCGATCTGAAATTCAGACTGAAATCGATGGTATTAGTTTTTCTTAGGGATTAGCAAATGGTCCCACAGACATCTCTCAACAAAGTCAGGAAGTTTTGGTTTTTCGATATGTAGTGCATTTATTTTTGTCCTATACTTATTAGTAATGGTATCAAGAAGTGAAATTTGTATCTACCGAAATCTACTGCAGCTCTCCCAATCCACAAGTTCACGAGCCGCCACTGCCTACACATGTGATGTGACCAGATTAAAGTGTTTATAAATAAACTTCACAAAAAAAATGCCAACTGAGAATAAGTGAAACAGAGAAAAGATGGTTATGAGATTTTTAAGTCAGGTAGGACAAATTAAATTTAAGTTAAAATTAATAATAGAACCTCAGAATGGCTCTAAATTAACACAGGATTTAAACAGGGTTGCGGTCTCTCCTTTCTTCTCTTTATAATGCATATGAATGAAATTCTTCAGGAATGGAGACAAATGCAACATGGTCAGTTGTAGATAAACAGAAATTTAAAAATAGGTTCATTGATATTTGCAGATGAACTAGTTTTAATAGCACCTATAGAAAATGATTTAGCCTACAATACCCAGTACATAATTTAAATATCGTTGTAAAAATATATAACATGAAAATAAATGCAGGAATAAAAACAAAGTTAGGACCTTCTGGAAAAAATACCCTGTCCCTAAAAAAATATGCTTAGAATGCAAAATTTTAGAAAGAGTTAATTATTTTACATATCTTAGCTACAAATTGTTATTTGATAATGATTTGGATATAATGAGCAAAATTGTAAAATTTTCTAAAACTATGAGAATAATAAACTGGGTAATTAAATCTTCCCTGATACAGAAATGTGTTAGAATATGACTTTCACAAACCTTGTACTCTGTTATGGTAGGAGGAGTGCGGCATGGACATTAAGGCGAATGGATGAAAGCAGAATAAGAGCCAACTAAATGAGTTTATGCGAAGAACAGCATGATAATAAAAATAATAATAATAATAATATTATTATTATTATTATTATTATTATTATTATTATTATTATTATTATTATTATTATTATTATTATAGTTTATCTAATGCTCGCAACTGCAGAGGTTATATCAGCGTCGCCTATGTGCCAGAATTTTGTCCCACAGGAGTTCTTTTACATGCCAGTAAATTGTATTTAAACAAACTTAAATGCCATCGACGTGGGCCGGGATCGAACCCACAACCTCGAGCATAGAAGGCCAGCGCTATACGAACTACGTTACCGAGGGCGAAGAACAGCATTATGTACAAAATGGGACCATAAACGCAACGATAAAGTAATGAAAGAACTCGGTCTGGAATCAGTATTCCGTTTCAAACAGAAATATCAGGACAACTGGATGAGTTATTTGTGATGTATGAGATCCCACAGAATCTCAAACGCCATGCTTCAGTATCAACACCATGGGGAGAGATCTTTGGGACGTTCCGGAAAGAGTTAGGGAGAAAATTCCTCTTTATTATGAGATCGTAGTAGGCTACATGGCCTAATACTTGTATGGTAAATTTAAAAATTTAAAATTATGGTTTATTTAACGACGCTCGCAACTGCCGAGGTTATATCAGAGTCGCCGGTGTGCCGGAATTTTGTCCCGCAGAAGTTCTTTTACATGCCATTAAATCTAGTGACATGAGCCTGTCGCATTTAAACACGCTTAAATGCCATCAACCTGGGCTGAGACCGAACACGCAATCTCGGGAACAGAAGGCCAGCGCTATACCAACTGCGCCACTCAGGGATGTATGGATGATGATGATCAATGATCAGAGGGCGGATCAGAGTGAACAGGTTCCGTGACTTCACGTTACTGATGCAGAGCAGAAAGTCTTGGCACTTGTTCCCTAGGTACAGACAGTGGGTAAAGAATTATACAGTATGTAGTAGAAACATCACGTTCCGCTTTGCAAACAGGTGGCGTATGATACTACTAGTAAAAGCAAATGCGGAGTTATTATTTGGAAATACGACGTATCTGATGAACTACGCATAGTAGTGGGCCTATAGTTAAACAGAGCAGTTAGAAACAAGTGTGTGGTATTGGTGTTGTTATGTATAAACTGTCAGAATGCCTAAGGAAAAATATGCGCAAAGTGAAAAAAGTGAACGTCTTGTACACCAGTTCGGAGATAATATCTTCAGCAGTGAAGGAGAAATAATTACGTGTAATATATGTAAAGTGACGTTAAGAGCTACGAAAAATGGCAATTAGAAAGGCACTGCAACAGCAGATATCGCAGGGAATATATGCAAGAGAATCCATCGACATCGGATGCAAATTTAAATGCGACATTTTGCAACGACTTGTATGCTATGATGATCGGTGCAAATATTCCATTGTAAAATTAGACAATCCACATTATTTTAGACTTTCTACGTAAATATACAAAGCAACATATCGTCGTTTTGGTGGTGAAGGGGCCTAACCCACAAAATTTTTATTTTCGACTTAAAACCATTTATGGAGTCTAAGAAGTCTAAATTTTACATTTGTTAAAGGTAATATGTGATTAATTTAAAAAATAAGGAGATATTTGAATTTTGTGAAAAGCCCTGTACCACAATTACTGAGTTGTGAATAGACTTAAGTGTCTTAATCCATTCACAGTTCCATTGGAACTGGAATGTTTGTACGGTTGTGAAGGGTCTTAATCCACCTGCAAGTGTCTTACATCCATTCACAATTTCATTTGAACAGGGATGCTCGAAAGGTTGTGAATTGAGAAGAGGCTTAAACCACATAAAATGCTTAAATTATCTTGTTTTTAATTTCTGGAAGCTTAGGAATTTAGACTTGTGGCACCATTGTTTGATTATTTTTTGTGTACTGAGCCATCAAAATCAACTTCTAGTAAAACTGACATAAATCCAGACTTTGAAAACAGTAGTGATGAATTATTTGGGGATATAAGTGACAATGATCGGCCATACCATCCAGAAGGGGATGATGAAGAGACAACTTCTGAAGATAATTTAGAATCACCAGCACACTCTGATGGACAGAAGATAACAGAACAAGTTGAGAAAAATCAGATAAGCGAGAGGAATGAAGATGTAACAGAGGACAGCAATTTAACTAAGAAAAGGAAACGAAATTCGACAAAATGGAAATGTAATGTTCAAAATAAATTACAAATACTGGTACAGTAGAGACAGATAAAGGGGCAAGAAACGCCTACCATACAAGAAAATAGAGAGTGCGAAAAACATAATAAGGTCTCATAATATAGCCATTACCAGTAGTATCATTCACATTACTATCGAAGTTCTACTAAAATGAAGTACCTTGCTTCTGGCTTATCCGAAAACAGGCTATACAGTGACTATCAAGAATACTGTGCAGAACTTGGCATAACTCCTGAGAAGGCCAGTTATTATAAAAAAAATCACCACTGTATTTAATTATGTTGTCCACAAGCCGAAAAAGGATCAATGTGATTTCTGTATGCTTTTAATAACAAAGATGAGGCAGGATAACAAGAACTTCAAGAAAAATATGGATCTGGATGTGGCTAGGAAACAGGAAGCAAGTGTATATAAAATAGCTAATAAAAGAAGAGCTAAATCTGAAAATTCATTTCCTGTTTCACAATGTATGTGTAAGAAATTCTTGTCACACCACCAGCGTTGAATATTGGAAAACTATATTACATACAGAAATTGAAAACTTTTAATTTCACTACATATAATTTGGGCAACTCTGAGGCTGTAAATTTTATGTGGCATGAAGGTCCTAAGAAATAGCAATGTGTCTTTGGGAAACTTTAATAAGAAATCTTCATCCAGCAGTACAAGAAGCGACTATCTATTTGGACACAGCATCAGGACAGAACCGTAACCATATAAATGTGACTATGTTTCTGCTTGCTGTAATAATGTTACCTATCAACGTGATTAACCAATAATTTATGGAGTCTGTCATTCTGAAATGGAATGTGATAGTATCTATTCTGCCATTGAAGGTAGAGACAAGACTGTTATTTTTACCCCAGATAGATGGTACGAACAGCCAAAATATGAAACCCTTTCTATAGGGTAGTTGAAATGGACTTCGCTGATTTCTTTGATTTTAAGAGCTTCTCTGCTGGACTGATAACTAATAAGAACAAGTATGAGGATGGAGATACACTAAACTGGTTGAAGGTAAAATAGTTGCAGTGCAGAAAAGGAAATTCAACTCGCATATTTTTCTAGAAAGATTGAGTGACCTAGAATTTCGAACCATCACAGTGACAAAAGATACCTAAACGAAGAGAAACAGATTTTCTTACTAGTGATAACAGTATACT
Source organism: Periplaneta americana (assembly GCF_040183065.1). Taxonomy (NCBI): domain Eukaryota; kingdom Metazoa; phylum Arthropoda; class Insecta; order Blattodea; family Blattidae; genus Periplaneta; species Periplaneta americana. The sequence continues at coordinate 155,465,775 of NC_091132.1, read as the reverse complement.
CTGCTCAGATACAGTAACGTCATCAGAAGAAGATGACTTATATATAATTAATGCTTTGTATCATTTGTTCAATGTAGTATTAACCCTTTCACGCCTGTGTACATCACTTTTTCAAAAGCAGTTTATCCGAATTTAAAAAATATAGTATGTAGGCCTATAGTTTAAGTGTAAATTCTTAATTTGGAAACATTTCTGAAGATATTTGACATTAATTTATTTTTGGGCCTTAAATGAGGTTGAGGATCCCTTAAATAATAACACTTAGAACGGTTTTTTGCCTTGTGCTGCAAATAAAAATTGATGCTAGAAAGGATGAAATGCACTGATTTTTCCGTAATTGATAATATTTTAAATAAGATACATGTCTTTAGCATCATCTACAATACTTTTGTCTCATATTATCAGATTTGGGTTATGTCATTTCATCAATTTAAGTTAGATAATCCCTCATTATGGTGAAAGGTTCTAAGCCACATTATAAAATATAAGTTTGATATTAAAATATTTTAATTAAATGAAACATAGTATAGCATTCTTCTTAATTGTATGAGAACATAAAATCCATTTCAATTTGAAATTTACTCTCACAATGTTAAATAATGTAGTTTTTCTGATTGCACAAAAATTTCAAATCACTTTATCTCGAAACTTGCTCTCTGTGGAATAGAACCATTCACTACCAAAGCGACTATATTCCCAGCGAGTCAACATTACGGAAAAATTATTTCCCTCTTTGTACAAGGATGTTATGAACAAAATTAGAAACGAAGTGGGTGACAACAAAATATACGTTAGTATGGATCAAATAACAGATGTGACAGGGAGGTTCGTCGTGAATGTAATTGTAGAAACACTTATACCTAACTCTACTGGAAAGAAATACAGTATTTACTAACATGTGAGACGATGGAAAAGATGAACCACACAACAATGATAACTATATTTTCTAATGCCATGAATATTTTGTGGCCTACTGATATCAGGTATAATAATGTACTTCTTTTAGTCACAGATGCTGCGCCCTATATGATAAAGGCGACCAAGGACCTTTGGTTCACCTAACATGCGTAGCACATGGACTCCATAGGGTGGTGGAAGTAATTTTCTCTTATAGTGATGTCGATAGCTTTATAGGCAATGTCAAGAAAATGTTTCTGAAAACACCTTCCCGTTTCACCAAACCCCATAATACCAAGATGGGGTATTGGCTGCATGCTGCCTTCTATTATGCCACATAATATGTTCAAATTGTGAAAGTGATCAATAGTTTAGATTCTACAGAGGCACATGCCATTGAAATAGCAAAATCTCTCATTTCAGTCGATCTTGCGAGCAGTTTAGATTTCATACAGAATAGCTTTTTTCACTTGAGGCATTCAGAAGTCAACATGATTAACTCCTTTTCCAAAGATTTTGAGATATTCAAGGTTAAAGTTGAATGCACACAATTGATTCTGTGTTGTAGTCAAGAGGAATATTGCATTCTGTGGGCTTTTTACTGAAATATGGAGTTAATCACTTTGACCACTGAAAATATGGTCAATTTAATACATTGCCAACTTAGAAACTCTGAAATAACCAAAAGTGGAGTTAATCATGTTGACTTCTGAATGCCTCACATATCGAAAACCATAACTTTGTTCTGATTTACACATGCCAAACGCTATAAAAATAGTGGAAGAAGTATCTATCGAAGTTAAGGAAACCAAAGCCGGAGAAGTTACGAAAAAAGTGAACGAGAATCTTCAGAATTTGTTAGCAAAAAATCATGGTTTGTCAATCATGTGTGGTGAGCGAGATGTGTTGCTGTAAAAACGAACAGTCCTCCAGATCAAACAGTGAAAGAAATATATCAGACACTGATATTGATATTCCTGATATAATATATTATTCGTATGCACCTATTAGTCTTGCGATGTCGAAAGGAGTTTTTCACGATATAATTTTTGTTTAAGTGAGAGACGCGGAACGTTCACTTTCGACAATCTCCGCATATGTCCACTGCAATGCACAGACTACGTTGTATTTACTTTACACGTAAGTACAATGCAGTGTTTTATAAGAGTACAAATTCACAGCCGTCATGTACACCACAGTGTACGCATTCTTTTGATACAAATGTACGGACATTGCAGGTACACGCCAGTTGTGTACTTCTGGAGGCACAGTTTCTGCTTCAACATAAACAGACTATAGTAAATAGTAAGTAAACATTTAAGAACAGTCACTCTGCTCCGTCCTTTGATTTTATTTTTATTTTATTGGGTTATTTTACGACCCTCTATCAACATCTTGGTTGTTTGGCGTCTGAATGAGATTAAGGTGATAATGCCGGTGAAATGAGTCCGGGGTCCAACACCGAAAGTTACCCAGCATTTGCTCATATTGGGTTGAGGGAGAACCCCGGAAAAAACCTCAACCAGGTAACTTGCCCCGACCGGGAATCGAACCTGGGCCACCTGGTTTCGCGGCTAGACGTGCTTACCGACAGTGGCATAATGGAACAAAAGTATAGTGTGGTTGTTTTGGTTTCCCACACCCACACTGCATATGCAAGAAATTTCCTACCAAACAGTACAATTAAGAGAAAAAATTATGTGCTGAGAAACAATTTAGAATATTATTGTTTTTACAAAATATGCTAATTTGGCCCATTATGCCATAAAATACTGAAAATATGCTACATTACATGCTCAATAGTCGATTATGTACAGGAACGTCTGAAATCTATACAATTTATTTTAAATACTCGTCATTACAGTCATTCAATGCAGGTAGGCCTTTACAATAGTTTTGTACGACTTGTAAATGGACAGTAAAAATATACAGTTGCATAAGAATCCTCACCCTATTAATATGCCATTCACAGAAAGCCTATGAATGCAATGGCACATGCTTAACGATCAAGTTTATTTTGTTTCTCGCAGAGTTCGAAGAAATCTGCAGGGCATTGCCACCTATCCTACCGCTCCAGTCAGATACCGACTCCGATATCAGTTCCGGTATCTTCGATGCTGTCTCCGATGGCAGCTTCGCAGCCTGCACTGGTGCCACTGGCGATGTCGGATTTGAAGCCTTCTCCAATGCTAACTTCCATAACAGTTTACATGACAGCTTCCATGCCAGATCCGATGTGAGAGCCGATGTGAACTCCCATGCCACATCTCAAACTAGCTCCCATAGTAGATCCGATGCCATGCCCCATGCCACATCTCATATTAGCTCCCAGGCGATATCCGAAGCCAGATTCCATGCCACATCTCATATCAGCTCCCATGGGAAATCCGAACCCAGCTCCGATGACAGATTCCATGCCACCTCTCACACCAGGTCCAAGCTCATCTCCAATGGCAGATCCGATCCCAGCTTCCATCCCACCCCTCATGCCAGCGCCCATGCTAGGTCCGATGTCAATTTCCATGCGAGATCCAATGCCATCTCCCATGCCACATCTCATATCAGTTCCCACGGGAGATCCGAACCCTGCTCCCATGATAGAACCAATGCCACCTCTCATACCAGCTCTGATTCCATCTCCTATGGCAGATCCGATCCCAGCTCCCATGCCACCTTTAATGCCAGATCCCTTGCTAGATCTGATGCCAGATTCCATGCCACCTCTCACACCAGGTTCAAGCCCATCTCCAATGTCGGATTCTATCCCACCTTCCATCCCCCCCGTCATGCCAGCTCCCATGCTAGGTCCGATGTCTGTTTCCATGCGAGATCCAATGCCATCTCCCATGCCACATCTCATATAAGCTCCCACGGGAGATCCGAACCCAGTTCCCGTGATAGATCCGATGCCAACTCTCATACCAGTTCCGATTCCATCTCCTATGCCAGATACGATCCCAGCTACCATGCCACCTCTCCTGCCAGCTCCCTTGCTAAATCCGATGTCAGTTTCCATACCAGATCCAATGCCATCTCCCATGCCACATATCATATCAGTTCCCACGGGAGATCCGAACCCTGCTCCCATGATAGATCTGATGCCACCTCTCATACCAGCTCCGATTCCATCTCCTATGGCAGATCCGATCCCAACTCCCACGCCACTTTTAATGCCAGCTCCCTTGCTAGATCTGATGCCAGATTCCGTGCCACCTCTCACACCAGGTTCAAGCCCATCTCCAATGTCGGATTCTATCCCACCTTCCATTCCCTCCGTCATGCCATCGCCCATGCTAGGTCCGATGTCAGTTTCCATGCGAGATCCAATGCCATCTCCCATGCCACAACTCATATCAGCTCCCACGGGAGATCCGAACTCGACTCCCATGATAGATCCGATGCCACCTCTCATACCAGCTCCGATCCCATCTCCTATGGCAGATCCGATCCCAGCTCCCATACCACCTCTCCTGCCAGCTCCCTTGCTAAATCCGATGTCGATTTCCATACCAGATCCAATGCCATCTCCCATGCCATATCTCATATCAGCTCCCATGGGAAATCTGAACCCAGCTGCGATGATATATCAGATGCCGGATTCCATGCCACCTCTCACACCAGGTCCAAGTCCATCTCCAATGGCAGATCCGATCCCAGCTCCCATGCCACCTCTCCTGCCAGCTCCCTTGCTAAATCCGATGTCAGTTTCCATACCAGATCCAATGCCATCTCCCATGCCACATCTGATATCAGCTCCCACGGTAAGTCCGAACCCAGCTCCGATGATAGACCAGATGCCGGATTCCATGCCACCTCTCACACCAAGTCCAAACCCATCTCCAATGGCAGATCTGATCCCAGCTCCCATGCCACCTCTCATGCCAGCGCCCATGCTAGGTCGGATATCACTTTCCATACCATTTCCAATGCCATCTCCCATGTCGCATCTCATATCAACTCCCTCGGGAAATCTGAAACCAGCACCGATGATAGACCCGATGCCAGATTCCATGCTACCTCTCACACCAGGTCCGAACCCATCTCCAATGGCAGATCCGATCCCAGCTTCCATCCCACCTCTCATGTCAGCGCCCATGCTAGATCAGATGTCACTTTCCATACCATTTCCAATGCCATCTCCCATGCCACATCTCATATCAGCTCCCACGGGATATCCGAACTCAGCTCCGATGATAGACCCGATGCCAGATTCCATGCCACCTCTCACACCAGATCCGAGCCCATCTTCAATGGCAGATCCGATCCCAGCTTCCATCCCACCTCTCATGCCAGCGCCCATGCTAAGTCAGATGTCACTTTCCATACCATTTCCAATGCCATCTCCCATGCCACATCTCATATCAGCTCCCACGGGAAATCCGAACCCAGCTCCGATGATAGATCCGATGCCAGATTCCATGCCACCTCTCACACGAGGTCCAAGCCCATCTCCAATGGCAGATCCGATCCCATCTCCCATTCCACCTCTCATACCAACTCCGATCCCACATCCAATGGCAGATCCGATCCCAGCTCCCATGCCACCTCTCATACCAACATCGATCCCACCTCCAATGGCAGATCCGATCCCAGCTCCCATTCCACCTCTCATACCAACTCCGATCCCACCTCCAATGTCAGGTCGGATCCCATTTCCCATGCCATCTCCCATTCCACATCTCATATCAGCTCCCACGGGAAATCCAAACCCAGCTCCGATGATAGATCCGATGCCAGATTCCATGACACCTCTCCTGCCAGCTCCCTTGCTAGATTCGATGCTAGCTGCCATATAAACTCTCATACGAGCTCCCATGCTAGCTCTCATGACAGATTTGATCCCACGTTCTTGGCAGCTTCCATGCAAACTGTCACACCACACCCCATGCCAGATAACATGTTATCTCCCATGCCACTACTCACACAAGGTCCCATGCCAGATCCCATGCAAGGTCCCATGCTAGATTCGATGTCAGATCCCAGGAAAGATCCCATACTAGATCCCATGCAAAAGTCCGTGCCTGTTCCCATGCCACTACCATCATTGGAGCACCTAGCAACAGAAAAAAAAGGTAAGAGAAGAAAGAAGCGTGGCTTCTTGTCATGTTTTAGATTCTTATTGCGTCTTTTTAGGCGTAAGTAGTTATAAATTTTGTTGTCTAAGAGCCATTTTTAGATAGATCGCCCTTAGTGTGTATCTGTTTCCCTCATCTTGTTCACAGTTAACCCTTTCCAGCCAAATTAAATTGAAAATTAAAAAAATATATATATTGACATGAAGGAGAAACGCTGCCCGATAGTGTTTTGTTTCGGGATTTCAGGGATGCCAGCTATTTTAAATAATAACTAAGAATATGGCTATGATAACATATGGATTCATTTGGCATTTTACATGCATTCTCAGAGCAGGTAAAGTGTATGATGAAATATGGAATCATTGGGCTGGAAAGGGTTAAGCAATTCTGTTACAGTATTAGTACATTATGTACATTCCTTAATGTTATCAACCATTAAAACTTACATTTTGTTTGGCGGCCTTTTTCTTTTTGCACTAAAATAATGTCTGAATCTCACGCTCCATCCCTTGGTTCCAATAAATGCGGTGACAATTTTATTAAGCACGTGTGGTCGCGTAGAATTCCTCATTCAATTCTTTTAATTTAAATGTTTTATAAATGTTGAAAGGGTAAGGTAATAAAATATCAGAAATCATAATGTGGTAGAAAACCAGTAATTTTTACAAGGAAAAATAATCTTTGAAATGTGAAAATTTCATCACACAACATTTAATGCACATGTATAGCCCTTTTAGCTGTCATTTTTAAAGCTCTGGTGCAAAGGGTTTTTAAATGACAATAAAGTTGGATTGCAATTTCTGGTAACCTTAATTTTTTTGCTTTATTCTCACAGAAGAGTTAATATCTTTATAACTTCGGAAATATTAATGCTACAAGCATGCTATTTGGAGCACAGATTCTTAGGCGATCAGGAGACTTTTCTGTATAACAGAGATTTGTTATTTTGTTGCATTTGAAAAATATCCTCCCATGTTTCTATAAAAGTATCTCTAAAATTGATTCTTAAGATGTATTCTATAAAAGTATCTCTAAAACTGATTAAGATGTATTCTTTATTTTAACATTATGAAAGCGAATATCAAAATAATGCTACAGACATTTTAAACAGTGTGTTTTTAGGAGTAAAATAACTAAGAGCTTCTGAATTCATCTTAAAAATGGCTGAGATACTGTATATATTTTCATTTTTTATTTAATTGCTTCCTCGTATTTTGAGGTTGGTCGTAGACAAGGCATACCAGATAATAATGAATTTATGTAATGTATTAAATACAGTGTTCAATTAAAGAAAATACAAGTTTACAACAGTGAAAATCCTGAAAAGCTCAATAATTAAGGTGGATAATAGAAAGGTTTTTTTTTTAACTTGTAGGGAACCCCTGATAGTGGCAATAGTTATTTCTTTTAAGATAGATGTTGGCAGGAGAAGAGATTTCCAAAATGTTGCTAGAAAGCCTGGAATTGTTCCTCTAGCACCAACGAGTAGACCAAGTACCTCCATATCGTCGAGTTCGTATTTTTCTTTATAATATGAAATGATACGTGTGTATAAATGCTCTGCTTTTCTTGATGAACTTCTAAAGGCTGGGACTGATGGCTTTCAAATCTGATGGTTGAGTCAATTATGTAACCTTCACTTTTGTTTTTAAAGGCAATTACAATGATTCTTCTGCGGCTTCCATTTTCTGCTAGGCCGTGGACTTCTTTCGAAAACCTTGAAGTCATTATCTCTTAGTGCTCCAGCTATAATGGAGCAAATTTTATGAGAACGCGTATTCCTTAATAAATCACTGTGAGAGCAGGATCCCTAAACATGCGCAAGGTTTCTACCTCTGCGGCAGTGCCTACAAAGATAATCGGTTTGAGATCGTCCCAGTACAGATCTAACTGCAGAAACAATTTTCTGTCATCTTGATAGTCTCTCGCCATTTACTGCTTGACAATCCACGATGGTCTCAGATTCATGAGTTAGTGGGTGTATTCTCCTTGTATAGACATACACCTTTCCCTTTAGGTCTATGCTGCAAATTACTCTACTCTTGGAGGGCCCTTCTTCTTAGCTTCGTTATCACTTTCCTTGCATCGATAATATGGAAGCGAGAATTTTAAGATCATCGTGATTGTAGTGATAGAGATATTTATTTTCCAGGTTTTTTGTGGCGTATATATAATCATTACTTGAGAGGGTTAACACTTTACATATGAGGCGTTTAGTTGCAAAATCAGATACATCACTAAAACATAATTTTCAGTATGAAGGAAAAGTGTTTGCAAGGAACCAAGGATTTACAGCCAATACTATTCTTTCATCATACAAATCCATGTGATGTATCTGGTTTTGGAGCATAATAGTGCTATAGCAGTTGTAGAATCATATGAAGATATAAAATACAGTATGTATCAAAAGGTCAAGTCAATCCTTAAGGAGGTGATTCAGGACCTTATTTGCATAAAAAAATCCTAATATACTTTTTTCAATATTCATCCCCGTTTCCGAGTTACACGAATATCATGTACCGTATCTAATCTCCATTTGATTCCACACCTAATTGACCTGTCTGCTTGAGAGAAGGTAGGCTAATTGTTAGTTGTCTAGAGTAGATGCTCAAAATTTCCCTCTCTCGCGAACACATGCTTCAGCACGCCGTCTGACCTCTCGCTGCACATTATCCTTTCCATGCTGGTGTATCTCCATTGCAGCCGTGTTAATCTTTGCAACGAGCTCTTCCCTGCTTACTATCTCCGTTTAGTACACTTTCTCCTTCATGCAACCCCAGAGAAAGAAGTCCAATAGTGTTAGGTCTGGGGACCGGGCTGGTCTGACAACTATGGTATCAACTAAACTGTGCTCCAGCATATTTTAGACTTCCAGTACGCCAATGGTTAGTTCACCATTTTCCAGGTAGATGGATTGGAAGGAGTGGTCCAATTGCGTGGCCAATTCGGTCCCCAGACCTAACACCATTGAACTTCTTTCTCTGGGCCTGCATGAAGGAGAAAGAGTACCAAACTGAGATAGTAAGTAGGGAAGAGCTCGTTGCAAAGATTAACACGGATGCAATGGAGATACACCAGCCCGGATTGGATAATGGGCAGCGAGAGTTCAGACGGCGTGCTGTCGTGCGAGAATGGGACATTTTGAGCATCTGCTCTAGACAACTGACAATTAGCCTACCTTCTCTCAATCAGACAGGTTCATTAGGTGTGGAATCAAATGGGGATAGATACGGTACATGATATTCGTGTAACTCGGAAACGGGGATGAATATTGAAAAAGTGTATTAGGATTTTTTGTTGCAAGTAAGGTCCTGAATCACCTCCTTAAGGACTGACCTGATCTCTTGATATACCCTGTATAACATTAACTCATTTAAAAAAAAAAGTGATGTGTCTGATTTTGCAACTACACGCTTCATATTTTAATATGTTGGAGATACGCTTCCCATTTAGCACAGAAGAGTCCCAAACATTTATTCTTTCTTTCCGCATACACCATTCCATTAGGAATGTCTGCAGGTATCTGAATTATTTCTTTAAGGGCACTTCTTATCAAAATATCAGTATCAATTAAGAATCTTTTAGGAATTTTTTGTAGCTTGGTGGTTTGGAATGGATAAGTTAGTCCAGGACAAATGACGGTATTAATTACAATGAATTTTTGGTCTGTCTGTAATAATGGAGAAGAAGCAAGTTTTTCTATTTTATTTTGCAGTCCTTGAGCTGGTTTAAAAGTAATTTCATTGGAAAAATTTACACCCAAGTAACAAATTGCTTCTCCATGTAGCAAAGTTGTAATTTCAATATTCCGAAATACAAAAGGGTCTTCATTCAATTTCCTCTGCTCAATATAAATTGCTGTGGATGTGTTCGGATTTATAGAAAATCCTATTTGCTGGAATCTTTTTGTGATGATTTTTGAGAGTTCCAGAGCTAACTTTTGATTATTCTCTATTAAAACCAGATAGTCAACAAATCCCATTATTGTTAAAGGCGCCAGATTGGGTACCAGAGAAAACATGTAGTGAGAAGTTATTGCATCTTCAGTTAGTTCATCTAAAATATGATCTGTTGACAAATTATACAGAATAGGTGAAAGGGGCGAGTCTTGCATAACAGTTCTTCTGATATATAAATCAGCAGTTTTCTCACTGCTTGTTTCTATTCGAGTAAGTTATCAGTCTGTAGATTTATTATGAATTCCGTCAGTTTTTTTTTAGGAATTCCTGCTGTTTTTAAAGTTTCACCTAGATGATTATGTCCAATGCGGTCAAAAGCTTTTCTGACATCTAGGAATATTACAGTAACATCTGATTTCTGTATTCTAGCAGACTGTAATGCTGAGGCAAGGGTAGAAGTATTTATATTTGCAATTGCAGATGATGTAAATCCCTGTTGCTGAGGATTAAAGGTTACGTATTCTCTAAGGAGTTATCCAAAACCCTTTCGATTCCCTCCGAAAAACAGAATAGATCGTAATAGATCACCAATTAGCAATGTCATCTCTAGCATCACCCTTGAATATAAGTACTGCTCTTAATTTCTTAAAACATACTGGTATTATTCCTGTTTGTAACATGCGAGTAGCAATCAGTCCTATTATTATCTGAAGCGATATCACTCTTTATGGTGCATACAATGACATGTTCTGAACCCGGTGAAGTGTCAACTGCAATTTTTTGTGTGGCCTGTTGTACTTCTTGCTTAGTAACAATGGGATTAAAGATATCATTTTCAACAGCTGATTTAACTTCCCATGTTGCAGTGGAATAATGGTCTCTTTCTAAATTGTTCAGTTGCCCAAGAAGGTCGTCAAAATATCTAAAAATTTTCTGCGAATGTATCTGACATCTGTCACTCTTATCGTTAAGAACTGTTCTAATAGCTTTTCTACGCTGATTAAAAAATTGGTATTTCGTTAGTTGATGAAAGTATTTACCTCTCCTTTTCTCTCTATTTCTTTTAGTTTCTCTTTGAGGATTTGAATTATGTGCATATGATCTCTCTGTACTAACGTTAATTTTCCTTTGACGTGCCTCAAAATTTTTCGTTGGATGTTTAGATGCAGACAGAAAATCAATGGCTTTAAATTAATTATATTGGGTTAATGTTTGGTTCAAACGTATCACTTTTACACAATGAATTATACCATTGAATATAAATATATTTTATTTTATTATATGACGAGCGCTTTCGCCTTATGGCATCACCAGGTTTCATGATCATAACAGAAATACATTATAAAGCATCTGGTTAACAACATATAATATGCATGAATTATAACATTGTGATGAAGACTAGAAATACCGGTGATTTGCTTAGCATCATGTCAGAATGCATATATAATTTATGAGGCAGTGCATATTATTGTTCAATATGGAAGAACCAGAAATATACAATATTATGCACATTAGACATGTCTTATATGTATCTGACATCTGTCACTCTTATCGTTAAGAACTGTTCTAATAGCTTTTCTACGCTGATTATAAAATTGGTATTTCGTTAGTTGATGAAAGTATTTACCTCTCCTTTTCTCTCTATTTCTTTTAGTTTCTCTTTGAGGATTTGAATTATGTGCATATGATCTCTCTGTAGTAACGTTAATTTTCCTTTGACGTGCCTCAAATTTTTTCACTGGATGTTTAGATGCAGGCAGAAAATCAATGGCTTTAAATTGATTATATTGGATTACTGTTCAGTTAAAACTTATCACTTTTACACAATCAATTATATCGTTGTATGTAAATATATTTTATTTTATTATATGACGAGCGCTTTCGCCTTACAGCATCACTAGGTTTCATGATCATAACAGAAACACATTATAAAGCATCTGGTTAACAACATATAATATGATGAAAGAGTAATGGAACGGAGAAAAATTCTCTCCGGCGCCGGGATTTGAACCCGGGTTTTCAGCTCTACGTGCTGATGCTTTATCCACTAAGCCACACCGGATACAACTCCGACGCCGGTTAGAATCGTCTCAGATTAAGCTCCAACTCTTGGGTTCTCTCTAGTGGCCGCCCTCTGCACTGCGTCATAGATGTCTATGAACGCAGGACCGAAGTCCACACATGTGCTGAGGTGCACTCGATATGAGTGACTAGTTGGCCGGGATCCGACGGAATAAGCGCCGTCTTAAATCACGAAGTGATTTACGCATATCATATATATTATATTAATGTACCGAAGTACATATGATATTTCCATGCAGATATTCTGCGTCATCATACGATGAAAGAGTAATGGAACGGAGAAAAATTCTCTTCGGCGCCGGGATTTGAACCCGGGTTTTCAGCTCTACGTGCTGATGCTTTATCCACTAAGCCACACCGGATACAACTCCGACGCCGGTTAGAATCGTCTCAGATTAAGCTCCAACTCTTGGGTTCCCTCTAGTGGCCGCCCTCTGCACTGCGTCATAGATGTCTATGAACGCAGGACCGAAGTCCACACATGTGCTGAGGTGCACTCGATATGAGTGACTAGTTGGCCGGGATCCGACGGAATAAGCGCCGTCTTAAATCACGAAGTGATTTACGCATATCATATATATTATATTAATGTACCGAAGTACATATGATATTTCCATGCAGATATTCTGCGTCATCATACGATGAAAGAGTAATGGAACGGAGAAAAATTCTCTCCGGCGCCGGGATTTGAACCCGGGTTTTCAGCTCTACGTGCTGATGCTTTATCCACTAAGCCACGCCGGATACAACTCCGACGCCGGTTAGAATCGTCTCAGATTAAGCTCCAACTCTTGGGTTCCCTCTAGTGGCCGCCCTCTGCACTGCGTCATAGATGTCTATGAACGCAGGACCGAAGTCCACACATGTGCTGAGGTGCACTCGATATGAGTGACTAGTTGGCCGGGATCCGACGGAATAAGCGCCGTCTTAAATCACGAAGTGATTTACGCATATCATATATATTATATTAATGTACCGAAGTACATATGGTATTTCCATGCAGATATTCTGCGTCATCATACGATGAAAGAGTAATGGAACGGAGAAAAATTCTCTCCGGCGCCGGGATTTGAACCCGGGTTTTCAGCTCTACGTGCTGATGCTTTATCCACTAAGCCACACCGGATACAACTCCGACGCCGGTTAGAATCGTCTCAGATTAAGCTCCAACTCTTGGGTTCCCTCTAGTGGCCGCCCTCTGCACTGCGTCATAGATGTCTATGAACGCAGGACCGAAGTCCACACATGTGCTGAGGTGCACTCGATATGAGTGACTAGTTGGCCGGGATCCGACGGAATAAGCGCCGTCTTAAATCACGAAGTGATTTACGCATATCATATATATTATATTAATGTACCGAAGTACATATGATATTTCCATGCAGATATTCTGCGTCATCATACGATGAAAGAGTAATGGAACGGAGAAAAATTCTCTTCGGCGCCGGGATTTGAACCCGGGTTTTCAGCTCTACGTGCTGATGCTTTATCCACTAAGCCACACCGGATACAACTCCGACGCCGGTTAGAATCGTCTCAGATTAAGCTCCAACTCTTGGGTTCCCTCTAGTGGCCGCCCTCTGCACTGCGTCATAGATGTCTATGAACGCAGGACCGAAGTCCACACATGTGCTGAGGTGCACTCGATATGAGTGACTAGTTGGCCGGGATCCGACGGAATAAGCGCCGTCTTAAATCACGAAGTGATTTACGCATATCATATATATTATATTAATGTACCGAAGTACATATGATATTTCCATGCAGATATTCTGCGTCATCATACGATGAAAGAGTAATGGAACGGAGAAAAATTCTCTCCGGCGCCGGGATTTGAACCCGGGTTTTCAGCTCTACGTGCTGATGCTTTATCCACTAAGCCACGCCGGATACAACTCCGACGCCGGTTAGAATCGTCTCAGATTAAGCTCCAACTCTTGGGTTCCCTCTAGTGGCCGCCCTCTGCACTGCGTCATAGATGTCTATGAACGCAGGACCGAAGTCCACACATGTGCTGAGGTGCACTCGATATGAGTGACTAGTTGGCCGGGATCCGACGGAATAAGCGCCGTCTTAAATTTACGCATATCATATATATTATATTAATGTACCGAAGTACATATGGTATTTCCATGCAGATATTCTGCGTCATCATACGATGAAAGAGTAATGGAACGGAGAAAAATTCTCTCCGGCGCCGGGATTTGAACCCGGGTTTTCAGCTCTACGTGCTGATGCTTTATCCACTAAGCCACACCGGATACAACTCCGACGCCGGTTAGAATCGTCTCAGATTAAGCTCCAACTCTTGGGTTCCCTCTAGTGGCCGCCCTCTGCACTGCGTCATAGATGTCTATGAACGCAGGACCGAAGTCCACACATGTGCTGAGGTGCAGTCGATATGAGTGACTAGTTGGCCGGGATCCGACGGAATAAGCGCCGTCTTAAATCACGAAGTGATTTACGCATATCATATATATTATATTAATGTACCGAAGTACATATGATATTTCCATGCAGATATTCTGCGTCATCATACGATGAAAGAGTAATGGAACGGAGAAAAATTCTCTTCGGCGCCGGGATTTGAACCCGGGTTTTCAGCTCTACGTGCTGATGCTTTATCCACTAAGCCACACCGGATACAACTCCGACGCCGGTTAGAATCGTCTCAGATTAAGCTCCAACTCTTGGGTTCCCTCTAGTGGCCGCCCTCTGCACTGCGTCATAGATGTCTATGAACGCAGGACCGAAGTCCACACATGTGCTGAGGTGCACTCGATATGAGTGACTAGTTGGCCGGGATCCGACGGAATAAGCGCCGTCTTAAATCACGAAGTGATTTACGCATATCATATATATTATATTAATGTACCGAAGTACATATGATATTTCCATGCAGATATTCTGCGTCATCATACGATGAAAGAGTAATGGAACGGAGAAAAATTCTCTCCGGCGCCGGGATTTGAACCCGGGTTTTCAGCTCTACGTGCTGATGCTTTATCCACTAAGCCACGCCGGATACAACTCCGACGCCGGTTAGAATCGTCTCAGATTAAGCTCCAACTCTTGGGTTCCCTCTAGTGGCCGCCCTCTGCACTGCGTCATAGATGTCTATGAACGCAGGACCGAAGTCCACACATGTGCTGAGGTGCACTCGATATGAGTGACTAGTTGGCCGGGATCCGACGGAATAAGCGCCGTCTTAAATTTACGCATATCATATATATTATATTAATGTACCGAAGTACATATGGTATTTCCATGCAGATATTCTGCGTCATCATACGATGAAAGAGTAATGGAACGGAGAAAAATTCTCTCCGGCGCCGGGATTTGAACCCGGGTTTTCAGCTCTACGTGCTGATGCTTTATCCACTAAGCCACACCGGATACAACTCCGACGCCGGTTAGAATCGTCTCAGATTAAGCTCCAACTCTTGGGTTCCCTCTAGTGGCCGCCCTCTGCACTGCGTCATAGATGTCTATGAACGCAGGACCGAAGTCCACACATGTGCTGAGGTGCAGTCGATATGAGTGACTAGTTGGCCGGGATCCGACGGAATAAGCGCCGTCTTAAATCACGAAGTGATTTACGCATATCATATATATTATATTAATGTACCGAAGTACATATGATATTTCCATGCAGATATTCTGCGTCATCATACGATGAAAGAGTAATGGAACAGAGAAAAATTCTCTCCGTTCCATTACTCTTTCATCGTATGATGACGCAGAATATCTGCATGGAAATATCATATGTACTTCGGTACATTAATATAATATAAACATATAATATGCATGAATTACAACATTGTGATGAAGACTAGAAATGCCGGTGATTTGCTTAGGAGCATGTCAGTATGCATATGTAATTTATGAGGCATTTGCATATTATTGTTCAATATGGAAGAACCAGAAATATACAATATCATGCACATTATATATGTCTTATATGCCAGGTAAAATAATTAAAATACAAAGATAGTTGTAGGTGGATATTGGATAGTGGTAAGTTTAGACTGAACAGTAACCCAATACAATTAATTTATTAGTAACTTATCTGAAAAAAGTCTGTCAATGACTTTAGCTAAGAAGAGCTACAAACTCGTCTACTAATGAGAAAAACGTATTATCATCGCTATCATTATTTAATTTACTTCTCTACATTACCATTTGCTTATATTCTGAATTTTGTTGTTGACTATTATTGTTAGACTTAAC
The DNA here is from genome assembly GCF_040183065.1 of Periplaneta americana. NCBI lineage: Eukaryota > Metazoa > Arthropoda > Insecta > Blattodea > Blattidae > Periplaneta > Periplaneta americana. The sequence continues at coordinate 155,449,592 of NC_091132.1, read as the reverse complement.
TCCATTACTGGCTTCCTGTTCAAGGGGTAACAATAAAGTCACTTGTGATTTAGAAATAACAGAATTATTAGATGGGTCATTTATCTGTCTGTTCACCAACCATGTACGATGTAGCTCTGGATGCACTTTTGTGACATGAATATTAACACCTTTAGCCAATTTGAATAATTTTCCACAGTGAATGCACGCAGTCTGAGAATGAGAGTCACAGTTATTAAGGGGAGAAACGGTATTTGTTAAAACTTTTTCTCTATTTGGTGTAAAATATTGTTTTTTGTATGTAGAGAGCTCATGGCTATAGAAACTCAACCAAATATAAATATTTTGAAAAAAAAAAATATTTTGGGACTCAGATTTGAAAAAAAAAATGTACTCAATGTAGGATTTTACTAAAACCGATATATATAAGCCATTTTTAAAGATAAATTCAATAGCTTTTTTTCCATTTCACTTGTAAAAGCATGCTGTACAAACTGTCTGTCACAGAATGTTGATATTAGTCTTTACATTTGTAAAATAAACAATTAAAATTGAATAACCCTTTTTTGATTTCCTTTTTTGCAAACAGACAGACATATTTTTAAAATGAAAACAATTACCAAAATTCTGTTACAGAAAAAAGTTTCCTAATAGTCTAGGGAATATGTGTTCTATTTTATGCACGTATCTTTAATAGTTTAGAAATTATATCCATTTTTGTCTGGCAATGTAGCAAAAAAAATGAAGTTGGCGGAAACAACAATCAAAGGGGGCATGTGATTAAAAAATCCAGAGTGCAGGAAGTTTAAAAATGGCATCTCAACATCCAATAAGGGCAAAAATACCCACAAAATTTATGCAATGTATTCCACATATATAACAGAGTATTTTAAAGATTTTTTTTTTATTTATTCATTTTTACAAAAAATACGATCTCCTCCCCTTAAATTAATCATTACAAATACTGATTCAACGATGTCAATATCATTTTCTGAGTACTGTTGTTTATCCGTAACTAGGGACGTATCAGAAGACATCACAAAAATCTTGAATTACACACAAAATTCATAATGCACATCCGAATATTCACAGAAAATATTGAAACAGTTATCGTTAATTATAATACAAAAATGAAGTATCTACAGCGAAATCAGGTGGCCAGGGTTCGAATCCCGGTCGGGACAAGTTATGTGGTTGAGGTTTTTCCGGGGTTTTCCCTCAACCCAATATGAGGAAATGCTGAGTAATTATCGGTGCTGGACCCCGAACTCATTTCACCGACATTATGACCTTCATCTCATTCAGACGTTAAATAACCTAAGATGTTGATACAGCGTCGTAAAATAAACTACTAAAAAATAAAACGAAATAAATCGCTGATACCTATAGATTTCTTGTAGGCCTAATAAACAACAGAACAAACAACTGTTTGATAAGTCATAGCTCCCTCAAACTCTCGAATTTCTGTGGTGAACTGAAGTGCCCTGATACTTTTTTTCCAAGATTTCTGACTCAATTCTTTTACTAATCTTAAATTTAAATTGTTGCAGCAATGATATTTCTTACTTACATACTTGCAAATGGTTTTTAAGGAACCAGCAGGTTCATTGCCGCCCTCACATAAGCACCCCATCAGTCCCTATCCTGTACAAGATTACTCCAGTCTCTATCATCATGTCCCACCTCCCTCAAATCCATTTTAATATTAATCTCCCATCTACGTCTCGGCCTCGTCAAATGTCTTTTTTCCTCCCGTCTCCCAACTAACACTATATGCATTTCTGGATTCGCCCATATGTGCTACTTGTCCTGCCTATCCCAAACGTCTGGATTTAATGTTCCTAATTATGTCAGGTGAAGAATACAATGCGTGCAGTTCTGTGTTGTTTAACTTTCTCCATTCTCCTGTAACTTCATCCCTCTTATCCCCAAAAATTTTGCTAAGAACAGTATTCTCAAACAGCTTCAATCTCTGTTTTTTCCTCAAAGTGAGAGTCCAAACAAAAAATTAAAAATGACCATCAAATAGGAAAAAGTTCAAATTATACAATCCATACCCTTAAGAATAAGGTTTACATGTATCTTAAATAGTATAAGCAGGTCACTGACAGATTGTGTATCTGTGTATGCCTTGTGTAGGGATGGGGAAGGGTGTGTATCGGTTTATGTGTAGGTCATAAAGAAATGCCGTTCCATTTAGTGAATTAAATTATTAAATATTCAGGCCAGTATAACTGATTCTGTGACAATAGGGCTGTGATTTCGTTCCAGGGGGGGGGGAGATGAGAGTCACTACTCAAAAGTAGAAATTAAAAATATATATATTATTAAACACACAGTTGGTTGTGCAAACTTTTCGGATATCAAAGCACACTTAAACTTTAATATGAGTATAGGAAAATGTGTTATTTTAATAACAATTATTTTATATTTATTTTCGAAAATTGAAAAGGGTCAACTATCTGATTATGGCTCCTAAGTCGTTTCATTGTAAAAACTAATAGAAAGCAACAAGAATTTATAGTAGCAGCAGCAGTGATGGTAGTGGCAGTACTCCTCTATCTTCCCTCTACTGCAGCAATACTTGTATACATTGCTCTTGTTTAAAACATTCTCGGCTACAATCTAACTAATCCTCCTCTACTATTTATTGCTACATTTCATTACTATTGTCCCTAATTTTCTGTCTATATTCAAGCTCTTATATCTCTGACTAATATTCACTACCGTCAACTGGGGTTACTTTACACACTTTTTTTGCTTATTCGTTAAAATAATTGAAGATTATAAAGTTAGATACACAAATTAATTTTTATGTGAATGTTCCTGGTTAATTTGAGTAAATTTGAAAATCTAGTGGTTGTACATATGCATTATGACACACTTGTAAATAAATAATCACGTGTGTAAAGATGCCCCGTTTACAGGGTTACTTTACACACATATTTACTTTGCCTTATAATCGAGTATTCTGTCCCATATGGTCCATCATTGCACTGTTTTAAGTACTGGGATTGGAAAGGTAAAACATTTCTGAACATGACGTGTTTCGCAATTTATTAGCCCACTACAGTTAGCACAGTGGGAACAAAATGTATAGGTAAATTCCTGAAAATGAAATATTTTATATAAAAGTAAAGAAATGTAATAACAGTACAATAAATGGTTATATGCTGTTCATGAATGCGCTGCTACATTGTGATTTTCCTGGGAAGGTGCTGTAGGAAGCCTTTCAGAACCTGGTGACGGTCCAACGGTTGAGGGATAGCGTCATGCTAACCACATGACTATACTGCTACCTACTAGATGCAGTAACCGATCCAACTGGCATTGATCCTTCAGAGCTGACGTGCCACGGATTATTTAAAATAATAATAATGATAATAGTAATGATAATAATAATCTACAAGTAACAACCTTGTCTGTTTTGAAAGTCATTTATTTTCCCCTATCATTGACGGGAATCGATCCTACTACCATTAATAGTGACATTATATATCATATTAAAAAGAATTTTTATTTTTAATAAGTGTCCATAAACACTTCACATCTGTGTAAAGTTGCCCCGTTCAGAGGTACATTAGGTTATTATCATTCTTGTTTTCCCTCTCGCAGGATAGCACATGTAACGAAAAACTGGTCAGGCAGTCCGAAAGCTTCATAATTTCATACAATACTAGTCAACATTGAATGTGTGAACTGAACTGTTCAGTGCAACACAAAGTTTTTACACATAAAAAAAGAGTAAAAATACTTGCCTCGTGAAATTCACCAGCAACAATGGTGTATAACAGCTTTAATAATGGCACACACTTCAAACTACTACACACATGTGCTGTTGTCACACAGAATCAGTTCCACGGAGTTGCTACACATTGTCTGTAATTTGCTGCCATCTAAACATTTTTTCTAGAAATGTGTAAAGTTACCCCCCTTGTGTAAAGTATACCCGGTTGACGGTAATTATCTATATTCCACTTTTTCATTTACATTGCAATATTACATTATTTGCTGTACTTTTTACTGACCTCTTCTCAGAATTTTACTCTTGCATTCATTCAGTGTTCAGTATTCAATACTCCAATGTTTCTGTAATATGATATGGTATGGTATGGTATAGTATGGTAAGGTATGGTATGGTATGGTATGGTATTATATGATGATACGATATGGCATGGCATGGTATGGTATGGTATGGTAGGTTAGGGTAAGGTACAGTACAATATGATAATTGTATTTATTGATTGATTTCTTTATTTATTGATTTGTTTGTTTGTTTGTTTCATTGTTTGTTTGATAATTAGTTTACTAGAATATTATTTTATTAATTTATTTATTCGTTTATTAATTAATTTATTAATTTATACATTTATTTATTAATTTATTAATTACTAATTAGATAATTAAAGTATTTACTTATTTATCTACTTATTTATTTATTTAACAATTTACTAATTTATTAATTTAATTATTAATTAATTAATTTATTTATTTATATATTTAATTATTTATTAACTTATTAATTACTTTTATAATTTATTAATCTAATTAATTAATATATTTATTTATTTTATATTTATTTATTGCCTTACTTATTTATTTATTTCTTAATATATTAATTTATTACTTTATTTATTTATTTCTTAATTTAATCATTTATTAATTTATATAATTATTAATTAATTAAGTTACTAATTTTATATTTATTTACTTATTACTTATTTATTTATTTCATTATTTATTTACATATTTATTTATGTATATATATTCATGTATTTAATTAATTCGTTTGTTTTTTATCTATTTATTTACTTATTTATTTATTAATTTCTTCACTTATTAATTTATTCATTAATTTATTTACTAATTTATTTATTTATTTATATATATTTTAGTTAATATTTATATATTTATTTACTTATTAATAATAATAATAGAATAAATGCGCACAAGTCGTGCATAAGGTAGTTAAGCTACATAAGATACAGATTGAACTTAGCACTCTGTTGCTCACATTGTTTGTGCTCAATGTTCTACCGAGGATTTCCCTTTAACTGTTCACCTTGTTCATTATTCACAGAATTCTACCAGGGATTTCATTCGTTTTTTGCATTTGGTTACGTGGTATGGGTCACATGGTTGCTCGCACAGTTCACACACACAGTTGTTCCCAGGTTCGTGGAAGCATTTAGTCTTGCATATTTTGTGGTGGTATCCATGCACCGCTATTGAGTTCACTAGGTGTCGGAGATCTTGATTTGCGTCGGTCCAGGATCTGTTTGTCATGGCTTCTGTTGTATAAAAATCCAACCATATGTCCCTTCTCTTTTTCTCCCTTTCGTGTAGAAGTTTCTTTGAGTTGTCGGTAGATGGGAGCCTCATACGTAGGTCTTCTATGAAGAAGGGTTCCCTGGCGAGTTCGTATGCTAGCCACGACTTTGTGTATTTGGAGATACCCAAGGTGGCTTTCAGAAATCGTGACTTCACTGCTTCCAGAGTCATTAAGTCTTTTAGGCTCAGCTTTTCCCAGATGAGGTCTATTCCGTAGGTTGCGATGGGAACTATTTTTGCGTTGAACAAGGCCATGGCGGTTTTGAGTGATATTCTGGATGTCGCCTGGATGTCAAACATGGCTTTTGTGGCTGCTGCTGCTCGGGATTTTATGTGTATTCTAAATGACCTGGCGGTGGTTTGCAGAGTTAGACCCAGGTATTTGAAGCTGTTAACTGTCCTGAGAGGTTCTGATCCTATGTAGATTCTGTCCTCCTTAGCTTCTCGGCCTCCGTTGCGGAATGTCATCTGTACCGTTTTCTCCATGTTAATTTCCATTTTGTTTTCCCATGCCCACTTCTCAAGTTGGTTGGTTGCTCTTTGCAGGGTGTGTGTGGAGTTCGATCCGATGACCATGTCATCTGCGTATATGTAGATTTTGACTTCCTCCGTTTCTTGTTTAATCATCTGAACAACATCGTATGTGGCAATGTTAAAGAGTAGGGGGCTTAATGGGTCCCCCTGCAATACGCTGTTGGTTTGCGTTATTGTTTTCGATGTGGTTACGTCGTCTGTGATCTGGATAACGTTGGCTGTCAGCATATTATGGATCAGCACTTTGAGTTTATCTCTCCCTTTTATTTGTTCCAGCTTCGATACTAGAAGGCGTCTGTTTAATTCATCAAAGGCCTTCGTATAATCTACGAAGACTGCGTGGAATTTTCTTCAGGGGTGTCTTAGTGCGTCCTCTATATCATCTAGCAGGTTCTTGATGGCATGTAGTGTGCTCCGGCCTTTTCGGAATCCGAATTGCTCTTCCGGTATCTTGTGTTCTACTTCCTTGGAGATGCGTTTTGTGATTATGCTTGTGAGTATTTTCAGTATGCTTTTCTCCAGGGCGATACCTCTGTAGGAATTCGGGTCCATTTGGTCGCCTCTCCCTTTGAATAACATTTTTATTGTCGAGAGCCTCCATATATCTGGTATGTTGCCCTTTTTTAGGCATAGATTTAACACATCTGTGATTGCTTGTGGTATTAGGTTTGAGTCTTTGATATGCTCGTTACATATCCGATCTGGGTCTGGAGTCTTTTTCTTTTTCAGAGACATTATTGTCTCGTGCACCTCTTCCATCGTGAAGGGGTTCGTTCCGCTAGATGTATCCCCGCAGTGATCGGTTCATATGCTGAGGTGGTTTTTTTCTATGTTGAGAATGCTGCTAAAGTGTTCTTCCCAGATTCTTATGTCCATTTTTCCGCTGCTCTGAGCTCTTCGCAGCCTCAATGCTATGTACGGGTCCTTTTTGGCTTCCTCCGCCATCTTAGTTTCTTCCTGTTCCATGTACTTGCGTTTGGCCTTCAGGAGGTCTTTGTATTCTTTCCTGTTTTGGCTGTAGTATCTGAGGTCTTCTGGGCTTCTACTGGATCTTGCCGTATGCAGCACCTGGAGGGTGGTTCTTCTTTTTCCATAGCATTCTTTGTCGAACCATTTCTGTGCTCTTCTTTCGGGGTTGTATACCATAGCAGACTGAATGGTTTTTTCCAGTGTGATGGCTGCCAATTCAATATCGTTTTCTTTTATGTGGTTTTCAAATTCTCTCCATTCACTTGTCTTCTGGCTTAGTAGTTGGTTATTTAGCTGTCGTGAGGTTTTGGTAGCTGTGATTTTTACTCTGTTCTCCACTTTTGGGATGCGGAAGTTGGCCACGACTGGGCAGTGCTTCTTTAGGGGTGTTTCATCTGCTGTGTAACAAACTTTGTAATTATTGAGCGAGATGTTGGGTCCTTTGAAGAAGATTAGGTCTATGGTGCTACATCCGGAGTGTGCGAAGTATGTTCGTTCGTCTGCTTTGTTGGCAAGGGTGAAACCTTCTTCCGTCATCATGTCTAGCAGTTCGTTTGCTCTGTGACTGGCGACGTCTAGTCTGCAGTTCAGGTCCCTGGCTATGATGATGTTTTGCCCTGGCGCAACGTGCCTTAAGGCGGTCATGATGGTTTCTATTATGTCTTCTATTGGGGTTAGTGGCTCTGTGTATATGGCTATTACGGAGAGGTTTTCGAAATTCATCACTAGTGTGTCTTGATCCTGGTGCGTGCTTAGTAATTTTCCCATTTGAGGTTTGAAGAAACAGGAGGTTCCTCGCTTTGGCCGTCCTCTTGGACTTTGCGTTGCAGGTATGTGTTGTGAGTAGAATCCGTTTATTTCTAATGTTTTAGTTGCCAGAGTTTCTACGAGGACTATTATGTCATGTGTGTGCAGAAAGTTATTATTTGTTAGTGCTAGGGCGCTCTTTAGCCCTTCTACATTCCACAGAAGTAGACTAAACTGGTAGTCTGGCTCCTGTACTCAAACGTGTCTTCACACACCTCATAAATATCTTGTAGTCACTGTTCAGGAGAGTAATGGGACGGTAGTCTAGAGCTGTCTTCGGGCAAACAATCTTGGGTATGAGTATCATTATTCCCAAACAAATATCACTGGGAATAGCAGGAGATGTCATCATAGCATTCATTATTTCTACCATTTCCCGCTCGATTATACTCCAAAAAGCAATGTAGAACTCGACTGGAATTCCATCCGCTCCTGGTGACTTATTCAATAGACTAGCTTTAATAGCTGCAAAAATATTTTGTGTGGTTAAAGGCGTTGTGAGTGTAGCTGACGGCGGGTTATTCTGACTGGCTTGTATATTGATACTTGGCGCAGCAAGCGGTTCGGTACATAAATTCTTGTAATACTCGTACAAAACGGAACGTATTGATAGTTGTGCTGTGTGTGCTACTCCATCAGCAGTAGTAATCATGTTAATATATTTTCTTTTCCCCCTCTTCGTCTCTCGAATGACATCATACATGGAAGTCGACTCTCCTGGCAAACTGTTGGACTGGGCTCGTATCTGTGTACCTTTATCACGATCATGTTGAATTTTGAGGATACTTGCTTTAACTTTTTTCAGTAAAGTAGTTAATCGAAGTTCTGTTGAAGACGAAGCATATATGTCTCGCAGTAAACCATACAAATATTCTTCATGTCCATTTATTTCCTGTTGTCGAAGAATGCTATAGTATTTCATCCATTTTCCTAATTTTTGTTTCGTGTTGACCCACCATTCTAAAATATTTGAATACTTCGACTTCTGGCGTTGATATATTTTCCACTTGTGTTCAAAAGCATCTTTGAAATCCTCTTCCTTCAATATGCTTGTGTTAAGCTTCCATATTCCTCTGCCAAATGGAGTGGGTAGACGTGGAATTCGTAGGGTTATTATATAACCACAATGATCAGAGAAAGCAACCGGGCATATGTCTGTACCTCGAAGATTGGACTTCAGGTTCCGTGTTATATATATTCTATCTAGCCTTGAAGCACAATTATGACTTTTATATGTATAAAGGGAGTTTTGGTGTGTCTGTGAATTCCATGAGTCCAATAGTTTTAAACCATCGATTATATTTTGGAGTTCCGGGCAAGGATGATATTCTCCGGCAGTGTCGGAGACCTGCAAGACACAGTTAAAATCACCTCCTAATACTAATTGTTCACTTTTACGTGCTAACAGCGGTGTTATATCAGTCGTATAAAACTTCTGACGTTCACGCCGTTTCTGAGAGCCTGAGGGGGCATACACATTCACAATATGGATATTATCTACTCTAAGTGCTATTCTCCTTCCATCGGGAAGTTTAGTTACGTCTGTATATGGAATGTGATCTTGAATCACTATAGCTGTTCCTCTCTCATCGGGTAGAACGTTGGATTCTATATTATAACCAAATATGCTATTAAGGTCCGAAGTCCCGACCTCCTGCAGTAAACCAATCTGGATGTCCATATTGCGAAGGCCTTGTGATAATAACTTAACTTTACGGGGGGAGGAGATATTATTGACATTTAAGGTAAGAATATTAATGGCATCCGTCATGAATGAGAAATAAATATAGAAAGGGATTAAGGAGAGGAAAATTATGTTTAATAATCCTAAGGAGTGAGCTTTCTTAAACCAGAATGGGTTATAATGGGGCATGGTGAAATATGTCGAACTGGGTAAACATGTGTCTTAGATATGTCAATATGATAACTTAAGTGCAAGATATTAATCTGTGACTCGCAGAGGAGGAAATCCCAACTTGCTGCCTTCATGCTTATATGGGTGTAACCTACCCGCTCTGTACCTCCTTTGCTTGTCTTCTGCGCGGCTATGTCCTTGTGTTGAGTAGCAGACGTTGACCTGTGGCTGGTATCGTCTGCGTCCATCATTTCATTCCACGTCTGCTCCGCTTCAAGTTGTGTATGTATATGTGCACTAGATTGCTTCTCTAATGGAACTGATGTACTACCGCCTTGTAAGTCATTCTTAACAGCTGACTGATTTCTATTTGATGACTTACGTTCATTACCGCAGTCAGAATTCAACTCGGATTGAACACGCGCGCCGTCATCTACCTTTTGTTGATCGGAATCCACACGGGTTCCTTCAATTTCATCAGCAGAATCAGTTTCAGAATTCACCGGAAGAGGTGTCGTCCCCGGATTTTGCTCTGCCTCTTCATGGTCGCGAGTATTATGTTCCCGATGTTGTTCAGTTGTTACCCCATTAGCTCCCACCCTTCGAGACTTCTTGTGTTTGTCAATTCGGTGTTCCATCTCCATAATGTCAGATGGACGTGATATGACGTCATCATTCCCATTAAGGTTGTCGGATGCGTCATTTTCCTTTTGTTGACTAGTATGACTTCTGAGCGAAACTGTTGATCTCGACGCCGATTCGGCATTTTTAAACAAGTCACTCATAGTAAAGACAGTTCTAGGGGCAACAGTGACTTTCTCTTTTAGGTTTCTGTTAGGACATGTGTTCCGCAGATGAGATAATCCGCCACAGATGAAGCATGATTGTTCCTGGCCTGGATACGTCACATACGCCTCGTATGTGGCTACTGTAATGGTGGATGGGATCGGTTTGTCAATGACTATATTTACTAGCCTTATTCCGGTATCTACATGAAATCGATATCGCGACGACCATTTTTCACTATCTATTTGTTTTACTTTCCCATAATTTTGGAAAACATTATGTAATCGTTCATTGGGCACCTCAGGGGGGATATTTAACACTCTTACGACAGTACTTTCTTCTTCCGCTGGGGAAAGCGTAACGTCAACTCTATCACCATTCTGTAAGGTTAAGGTTGATGACCCTTCGTAACGTTTCAGGTAATTCTCATACACTGTAGACGTTTTAAATTTCAAATAAACAGCATGTTGTTTACTTACGAGTTGAATTGTTTGTAGGTCGTCTTCTTGTACATTTAACTCGTCTGCTATCCATTGATGAATTTCCATAGCACTCGGACGTTGCTGATCCTTGTTAAATGTTGCTTTGATTGTATGCTGCCGAATAACTTTTGCTGCCATGTTAACTTACTATGCGTAGTTGTACACACACATAAATAAACAACACCGTTTATGCTGCAACCACTTAATGTTAGCTGCTTGCCTGCTCAGACCCGACGCGATGCTGGACACGTCCTACTGCAACGGCTGTCAGAGCTAGACTATGACTTAACCTCCATTGGTCACATCGAAATTGTGTGAGGCTATTTATTATAGTGGGAGACTCTCCTCAATTGGAACTATTATCTCACAATGCTCCAGATATTACAATATCACAATGCACAGATTAATTAATAAGTACTTACACGCATCAGTTAATATGTGTATCTATTTCAGTCAGGCACTTCTACTGCGTCCATATTTTATATTTATTGCCTTATTTATTTATTAATATATTAATTAATTAATTTCTTAATTTATTAATTTATATACTTCTTAATTAATTAATTAAATTATTTATTTACTTCTTTATGTATTTATTTATATACTACTTAATTACTTAATTTATTTAATTATTTATTTATTTATTTATTCATTTATGTATATATTTATTTCATTATTTATATATATATATTTCTTCATGTATTTAATTAATTGATTAATTTTTTAACTTTATTTACTGACTTATTTATTTCCTTCTTTATTAAGTTATTCATTTATTTATTTATGAATGAATGAATTAAGTAATTAATTAATTTATTTATTTATTTACATATTTATTTATTTATTTATTATTCATTTTGTTATTTATTTATTTACTTAATTATTTATTTACATATTTATTTATTTATTTAGTTATTTACTTATTTATTCACTTAATAATTTATTAAATAATTTATTATTAATAATTTATTTATTTATCTACCTATTTATTAAGTTATTAATTAATTAATTTAATTTATGTATATATATAATTTATTTCAAGAAATAGTCTGCCCAGGCATCCTGGGTTGCCAAAAACACAGAATAACACACATATAAGAATAGTAATGATTACAGTAAGATAGATGAGCCAAATTTAAATGTGAACTAGGAGCTTAAGTTTAAGAAATAATAAATTTGTACATATATTTGTAACAATCACACACTAACGAATAGAAAAGGGGGGGGGGGTATTATGATATTCCGTATAAATGATTTTTCAGAATTGCCACAGACCCTTTAATGGTTGAAGTAATTATTTTTGGAATGATGTCATGGATTCCAAATGTTTTGATAGTGTTTACAGTTGATCGTGGGATGGTGCCCCTCGCTCCGATCATTAAACCATGTACTTCCCAGGTGCCTTCCATCTGATATTTTTCTCGAAAATACGGAATAGTAGGCTCATAAATTTGTTGTTTTTCTTTGTTGACCTCGGATGGTTGGGTCTGGCTCATCTCAAATCTAACAGTTGGGTCCAGTATAAAGCCTTTACTATTAGTCTTGTCTAGAGCCACGATGTCCGCTCGTCTAATTCCGCCGCCTTCAGACGCAACGCAGTGCACCTCTTCATGGACCTCGAGGGATTTGTTTCTAAGGGCTTGTGCTATTAGTTTTCGGATGTTATGATGGCGTGAATTTAATACTTATTTATTTACTTATTTATTCGTATTTATTAATTCTTTATTTTAATTATTGATTTCGTAATTAATCAATAAATGTATTTATTTATGTATTTATTCATTTTACTTTATTGACTTCTTTATTTATTTATTTAATTCTTAATATATCAATTAATTAATTAAATTATCTATTTATTAATTTATTAATTTATTTATGTGTTAATTATGAATTAATTTAATTATTTATTATTAATTAATTAATTAATTTATTTATTATTTATTTATTTACTCATTATTTGATTAATGAATTGATTAATTAGATTTATTTATTTATTATACACTTATTTATTTATTTATTTATACACTTATTAATTTATTAATTTATTTATTTACTAATTTACTTATTTATTTATTTATGTATTTATTTATTTATATATATTTATGAAGTCATTAATTTATTAATTTATTTATTTATTACTTTATTTATTAATTTATTCATTAATTTATATTTTTACATATATATATAATATTTATTTATTTACTTATTTATTTATATACATTTATTTATTTATTCTTTAATTTATTTATTAGTTTCTTAATTAATTAATTTATTTATTTACTTGCTTATTTATTTATTTATTTACTTCTTAATTAATGAATGAATTAATTAATTTATTTATTTATTTATTTATTTATGTATTAAAATTTATTACTTTATTAAGTTATTAATTAATTAAATAATTAACTAATTAATTTAGTTATATAAGTTGAAATGCGCACACACCGTGCATGGGGTAAGAAACATTACTTGTCTTTAATATAAGCTGCGATGGATTTCTGTCTCTTCTTACACTTGATAATATGATATCTGTCACATAGTTCTGAGCATAAAACACACACACACTTATCATTTGGTTCGTGGTAAGTCTTGTTGCCGCACACCTTGTGGTGGAAGCCATGAGTTGCCAATCTTGTCGTCACGTGTCTCATTTCATGATTAGCTTCCGTCCATGTCCTATCTTGCATCGCACACGTTGCGTAGAATTCCTCCGGTATGCTGGTTTTCTTCTCGTGCAGATCTTGTAGGAGCCGTTTGTAGGCGTCGTTCGCTGGGAGCATTATTTCGCACCTTAGGTCCTCTATCAAAAAGGTCTCTCTGGTTAGTTCGTACACTAGTCTCGATCTTGCGTTCTGTGGTAGTCCTAGAGCTCTCTTCAAATACCTAGCTTTCACCCGCTCTAGTTCTTCCATCTGTTTGTATGTGAGGTATTCTCCCACTGATCCTAGGCCATACGTCAGGACGGGTAATATCTTTATCCGGAACAGGTCCATAGCTGTGCTGATCGATAATTGTGTGATGTTCCTAATTTCATTCATGGCGCTTGTGGCCGCCATTACTCTCGATCTTATGTGTAGCCTGAAACTTTTCCCAGTCGTCTGAATTGTGATTTCTACATATTTAAAATCGCTTGTCCTTTTGAGTTGTTTGCCATTACATTTTACATTTTCTTCTTCGGTGAGTCTTCCTCCTTTCCTGAACACTACCAGTTCCGTCTTCTCTTCGTTTATCTTGATGTCGTTTCGTTCCGCCCATTTGCTTAGCGTGTCTAGTGCTGATTGTATATTGTCTAAGTCTGTCGCTGCGATGGACATGTCGTCGGCGTAGATGTACGTACTTACTCCTTCCATTCCTTTCGTAACATCATGTGTTAGGACATTAAACAGTATCGGGCTGAGCGGGTCTCCTTGGAGGATGCCGTTCGTCTGCGGTAGCCAGTCGGATGTGCCTACTCCGTCATCTATCTGGATGTAGTTTTCTGCTAAGATATTTGATATCAGGGTTGTCGTACTTGTTTTGCCAATTAGGTCCTCCAGTTTGTCTACTAGTATTCTTCTGTTGACCAAGTCAAAGGCTTTCGAGTAGTCAACGAAGACCACATATAGTTTTCCTTTGGGTTTCCCTGTCGCTTGCTTTATTTGGTCTATCAGGTTTTCTACTGCCATGATCGTGGGTCGTCCCCTCCTGAAGCCGAATTGTTCTTCTGGTAGTATTGGGTCTAGCTTCTCTGCCAGTCTTTTGGCTAGGATTCCTGTTAGGAGTTTCAATGCCGTGGGTTCTAGCGCTATTCCTCTATACGCATTTGTATTCGATGTGTCTCCTTTTCCCTTGTACAGGAGTTTTAGTTTTGACTTCCTCCATTCGTCTGGTATGTATCCCAGTTCCATGCATTTATTTAAAAGTGAGGTCCAGATCGGTAAGTATTCTTGTGCTGTCTGTTTTATATATTCGTTTCTTATTCCGTCTGGTCCAGGCGTTCCGTTGTTCCTCATTTTTTGTATCGCTTTCATGACTTCGTCTGTGGTGAAGATCTCGTCTCCCTGTGAGGGCTCAGGTACTTTGGTCGTTGGTCTCGTTTCTTTTGCGCAGATTACTTCCCTTATGTGGTCTTTCCATGTTTCCATGGGTATGTTGGGTTGGATTTTCTGCCTTTTCGGTCTCAGTGCTCGATACGGGTCTTCCTCTGCCTCTTCTATCATGTTTCTTTGCTCTTCCTCCAGATGTTGCTTTTTCTTCGTCCTTATGAGGTCTTTGTATATCCTCTTCTCTCGTTGGTAGTTTTCGGTGGTTGCGCTTGCTATTTGTCTTCTGGTTTTATGTAGTGCTTCCAGAGTCCGTTTTCTTTGCTCGTAGCATTCTCTGTCGAACCATGGTCTCGCTCTTCTGTTTGCGTCTTGTGTGGTGGCCCCACTTATTATACTTGTTGTCAGCCATTGCGCCGCCTCGTCAATATTTCCTCTTCTTATTGTTCTTTCAACATGGTCCATTTCTGTCATTTTCCCCTTGATTATTTCCATGTCCAATGTCTTACTGAGCGTTGTTTTTCGCCTTTCTTCTGTTTTGTTGGGTTTATCGATATCTATGTTTATCTCCACTGGGATGTGCTTGCGTATGATTGCTTCTTCTTTTTTCAATGTAATATCAGCATGATTTGGGCTGAGACCTTTCGTGATTATTAGGTCTATCGTAATTTAATTATTTATATATATATATACATGTATATATATACATATTTATATATTTATTTTCATTTATTTATTTATTTATTTATTTTATTGTGCTAAAACAACATGTTTCACTGCATACAATATTTGCAATACTACATGCTATGATACATATATTTATTTATTTATTATTATCAATTTATTTATTAAAATTTAATAATTAATTTCTTAATTAATTTATATATTTATGTTTTTTAATTAATGTATTTACTTCCTTATTTATATATACACTAACTTATATATTTATTTATATACTAACTTATTTATTTATTTATCCATTTCTTAATTTGTATATTCATCTATTTATATTTATATGTATATTTTTTAAATTATTTCTTTATTTATTTACTTACTTTTTTATTTATTTACTTATTTATTTATTTTCTTATGTATTTATTTACTTAATTAATTTATTTATTTACATATATATATTTAGTTATTTATTTAGTTTTTTATTTAAGTATTTATTTATTTTATATTTATTTAATGCTTTACTTATGTATTTATTTATTAATATATTAATGAATTTATTTATTTATTTATTTCTTAATTTAATA
This sequence comes from Periplaneta americana, assembly GCF_040183065.1. Taxonomy (NCBI): domain Eukaryota; kingdom Metazoa; phylum Arthropoda; class Insecta; order Blattodea; family Blattidae; genus Periplaneta; species Periplaneta americana. Next base: position 155,433,568 of record NC_091132.1, on the reverse strand, counting down.
ATTTATTAATTTACATAATTATTAATTTATTTATTTATTTATTCGATTTTTTCTTTAATTATTACAGTTATTTATTTATTTATTTACTTATTTATGTATGTATGTATTTATTTATTTATTTATTTAATCATTTGTGTACATATTTATGTCTTTATTTATTCATATACATATTTACTTATGTATTTTATTTATCTTTTATCTACTTATTTACTTAATTATTTATTTAATAATTTATACACTTATTCATTTATTAATTAATTTATTTACTCTTTTATGTATTTATTTATTTATCTATTTATTTAGTTTTCAATTTATATATTATTTGATTAATTAATTAATATAATAAATATATATATATATTTAATATTTATTTATTTAATTATTTGTTTATATATATATATATCTATATATTAATATTTACATTTTTTTAAATTTATTTCTTAATGTCTTAATTTATTAATTTCGTATTTATTTATTTATGTATTTATTCATTTTCTCATTTATTTATTTACTTGTTATTTATTTATTTCTTAATGTATTAATTAATGTATTTATTTATTTATATATTTATTTAATTTATTATTTTATTTACATATTTATTTATCTATTTTATATATTTATTTATTTATTTTATATGTATTCATTGCTTTACTTATGTATTTATTTATTTCTTAATTTAATCATTTATTAATTTATATAATTATTAATTTATTTATTTATTTGATTTTGTTTCTTTACTTATTACTTATTTATTTATTTACTTATTTATGTATTTATTTATTTCTTTACTTCTTTACTAATTTATTTATTTATTTAGTTATATATTAATTAATTAATTATTTTATTTGTGTATTCATTTATTTATTTATTTACATATTGATTTCTTTATATATATATATTTTCTTATGTTTTTATTTATTTATTTTATATCTACTTATTTACTTACCTATTAATTTCTTAATTTATTCACTTATTAATTTCTTAATTTATTTACTAATTTATGTATTTATTTATTTATATATTTATAAAGTAATCAATTTATTTATTAATTCATTAATTAATTAATTAATTAATTAATTTATATAATTATATGTATATATATATATATTTATTTAACATATATTTATTTATTTAATTATTTATTTTTATGTATATAAATATATTTATATTTAATTATTATTTTTAAATTTCTTTACTAATTAATTAATTAATTTATTTACTTATGTTTTTATTTATTTATTTATTTATGTATTTATTCATCTTCTCATTTATTTATTCCCTTGATTATTTATTTACTTACCTCTTAATGTATAAATTAACTTATTTATTAATTAATTTATTTATTTATCTATTTATTAATTTATTAATGTATTTATTAATTTATTACTTTATTAATTTATTACTTAATTAAATTATTTATTTATTTAATTATTGATTTATTTTGATATAATTATTTATTTTCATATATTTAATTATTTATTTATTTATAAATTTATATATGTATTTATTAACTTTTTATTAATTTATTTATTTATGTATTTAATTAATTTATTTACTTCCTTATTTATTTATTTAGTTATTTATCTATTTATTTACAAATTTATATATTTATGTATTTATTTATATATTTATTTATTTACTTAATTATTTCTTATTTATTTACTTATTTTTATATTTATTTACTTATTTATGTATTTAATTAATTAATTTATTTTTTATCTATTTATTTATTTACTTATTTCCTTATTTATTAATTTATTAATTAGTTTATTTATGAATTAATTAATTAATTTAATTGTTATATACTTATTTATTTTATATTTGTTTATTTATGTATTTATTCATTCATTTTTTATCTATTCATTTATTTGTTTATTTACTTATTTATTTATTAATGTATTCACTTATTCATTTATTAATTTATTTACTAATTTATTTATTTATTTAATTATTTATTTATTTATTTATCTGTATATTTATTAAATTATTTATTTATTTATTAAATTATTAATTAATTAATTAATTATATGTATATGTATATGTATATTTATATATTTGTTAATATTTATTTATTTACCTATTTATTTATGTATATTTATGGATCTATTTTCTATATTTATTTATTCCTTAATTTATTTACTAATTTATTTATTTATTTATTTATTTATTTATTTATTTATTTATTTCTTATTTATGTACTTATTCATTTTTATTTATTTATTTATTATTTACTTATTTATTTATTTACTTCTTACTGTATTATTAATTGATTTATTAATTGATTTATTTACTTATTTATCTATTTATTAATGTTTTAATGCATTTTTTAATTTGTTACTTTATTAATTAATTAATTAAATTATTTATTTGTTTATTTATTTATTTATTATTTATTTTCATTTATTTATTTAATTATTTATTTTTTCCCTTTATTGTGCTAAAACAGCATGTTCCATTGCATACAATATTTGCAATACTACATGCTATGTTTATGCTACATATTTCATAGTTCATATTTGATATTCATATAGCAGTACATTATTGCAATATACAGAATCGGTTAAAATAGATATTACAATCCAAAAATTAAAATAAATAAAAATTATCTACTCTACACAATATATGATCAACTAGCCAATTATAAATCTTATGCTTAACTACATTACCAATCCAAAATTAATTAATACATTACAAATACACATTACAAATCCACAATTAAATTATCTATGTACTATATAGAATCAATTTAATAATTAATTCATTCATATATATATATATATATCTATTTATTAATTTATTAATGTATTTATTAATTTATTACTTCATTAATTTATTACTTAATTAAATTATTTATTTATTTATTTATTTATATATATTTTTTATTTTTATATATTTATTTATTTTCATATATCTTTACTTATTTATTTATTTATAAATTTATATATGTTTTATTAACATTTTATTATTTTATTCATTTATTTATGTTTTTAATTTATTTATTTAATTCCATATTTATTTATTTTGTTACTTATTTATTCACTCATTTATATATTTATGTATTTATTTATATATTTATTTATTAATTAAATTATTTCTTTATTTATTTATTATTTATTTACTTATTTTTATATTTATTTACTTATTTATGTATTTTATCTAATTATTTTTTATCTATTTAATTATTTCCTTATTTATTAATTTATTAATTTATTTATTTATGTATTAATTAATTAATTTAATTGTTTATATATATTTATTCATTTTATTTATTTACTGATTTATTTATTTATTAATGTATTCACTTATTCATTTATTAATTCATTTATGTACTAATTTATTTACTTATTTATTTGTCTATCTATTTATTAAGTTATTATTCTATTTATTAATTTTTTTATTAATTTATTTATATATTTATATTTATATATTATTAGTATTCATTTATTTATTTACTTATTTATTTATGTATATTTATTGATTTATGGATTTATTTATTCCTTAATTTATTTATTAATTCCTTAATTTATTATTAATTTTTTATTTATGTACCTATTCTTTTTTATTTATTTATTTACTTGCTTATTTATTTATTTATTTATTTATTTATTTATTTATTCTTAGTGTATTAATTAATTTATTTTATTTTTTTTTTCCTTTATTGTGCTAAAACAGCATGTTCCATTGCATACAAATTTGCAATACTACATGCTATGTTTATGCTACATATTTTATAGTTAATAGCTGATATTCATATAGCAGTACATTATTGCAATATACAGAGTCGGTTAAAATAGATATTACAATCCAAAAATTAAAATAAATAAAAATTATCTTCTCTACACAATATATGATCAACTAGCCAATTATAAGTTTTATGCTTAAGTACATTACAAATCCACAATTAATTAATACATTACAAATACACATTACAAATCCACAACTAAATTATCTATGTACTATCTAGAATCAATCCGTTCGCCATTTACAAAGCTTATGCCTAAATGCATTATAAGAAAAATTTTGTACCAGTGTTGCAATATTACATACAATGTTTATATTATTAATCGAATTTGATATATGTAGAATAGTTCATAGTTATCTAGCAGTACACTATTGTAATATATATAGTCAAATTTAAATTATACCTTACAAATCCAAAAATTAACATCAGTATTACAAATCCACAATTTAAATTGTACCTTACAAATTCACAATTAAAAATATTATACATTACAAATCCACAAATTTAAAATATGCATTACAAATCCACAATTTAATTTATACATTACAAATCAACAAATTTAAAAATATATATTACAAATCCACAATTTAAATTGTACCTTAGAATTTCACAATTTAAATATTATACATTACAAATCCACAATTTAAATTGTACCCTACAATTCATAATTTAAAATATTATACATTACAAATCCAAAATTTAAAAATATGCATTACAAATCCACAATTTAAATTGTACCTTACAAATTCACAATTTAAAATATTATACATTACAAATCCAAAATTTTAAAATATGCATTACAAATCCACAATTTAAATTGCACCTTACATATTCACAATTAAAATATTATACATTACAAATCACAAATTTAAATAAAATTTTCTACTCTATACAATGGATGATAAGCTCGCCAATTATAAGGCTTATGCTTAAATACATTACAAGACAACGTTGTACAAGTGTTTTAATATATTTACATGCTATTTTTACGTTACATACATGTTCACAGTCATTTAACAATACACTATTGCAATAGACAGAGTCATATTTGAATTGTACATCACAGATCCACAATTTAAAATCTTATAATTGTATGCTTGTTTGGATTCATGTTTAAAATGTGTTGTACTTATTTGTATTCATGTTTATAATGTGTTAAAGTCTATTGATTGTATGAATGTTATGAATTGTTTGTAGTGTATCAAAATGAGTTGATCTTGATTAATTGATTTATTTACTTATTTATCTATTTATTCATGTATTAATGCATTTATTAATTTATTACTTTATTAATTAATTAATTACATTATTTATTTATTTACTTATATATATACTTATTTACTTATTTATTTATTTACTTATTTATTTTCTTATTTATTTATATATTTAATCATTTATTAACTTTTTCTTAATTAATTAATTTATTTATTTATGTTTTTTAATTTATTTATTTACTTCCTTATTTATTTATTTACTAACTTATTTATTTATCTATTTACTAATTTATATATTTTTATATATATTTATATATATATATATATTTCTTTATTAAATTATTTCTTTTTTTATTTACTTATTTATTTATTTATTTATAGGAATATATTTACTTATTTATTTGATATTTATTTATTGCTTTACTTATGTATTTATTTATATGTATATTAATGAAATTATTTATTTATTTATTTATTTCTTAATTCAATAATTTATTAATTTATATAAATATTAATTAATTAATTAATTTATATGATGTTTTTATTTACTTATTACTTATTTATTTATTTACTTACTTATTTATGTACTTATTTACTTCTTTATTTATTTACTAATTAATTAATTTATTTATTTATTTAGTTATATATTGATTACATAATTATTTTATTTATGTAATTATTTATTTATGTATTTATTAATTTATATAATACTTTATTTACATATTTGTTTCTTTATTTATTCATATATATATACTTATGTATTTTATTTAATTTTTATCTACTTATTTACTTATTTCATTACTTAACTATTTTGTATAATTATATATATATATTTAATATTTATTTATCTATTTATTTATATATATATTTATATATACATATTTTTAAAAATTTATTTATAAATGTATTATTTTATTTGTTATTTATTTATTTATTTATGTATTTATTCATAGTTTTCATTTATTTATTCACTTCATTATTTATTTATTTACTTCTTAATGCATTAATTAATTTATTTATTAACTAATTTATATATTTATCTATTTATTAATTTATTAATATACTTATTAATTGATTAATTTTTAATTTATTACTTAATGAATTTATTTATTTATTCATTTTTATTTATTTATTTTCATATATTTACTTATTTATTTACACATTTATATATGTATTTATCAATTTTTATTACTCTATTAATCAATTAATTTATTTATGTTTTTTATTTATGTTTCCTTATTTATTTATTTAGTTATTTATTTACTAATTTAAATATTTATTTTATATTTATCACATTATTTCTTTATTTATTTACAATTTATTTACTTATTTATGTATTTCATTTATTTATTTATTTTTATCTATTTATTTATTTATTTACTTATTTGTTTCCTTATTAATTAATTAATTAATAATTAATTTATGAATTAATTAATTTATCTATATATTTATTTATTTATATATTTGTTTATTTATTTATTTATTCATTTATATTTATTTACTTATTCATTTATTTACTTATTTATTAATTAATTTATTTAGTTATTCATTTATTAATTTATTTCTTTACTAATATATTTACTTATTTATTTATTTATTTATCTATGTATTTATTAAGTTATTAATTAATTTATTACTTAAAATAATAATTTATTTATTTGTTTATGTATTGATATTTATATATTTATTTAATATTTATTTATTTATTTCCTTATTTATTTATTTTACTTACATATTTATTTATTAATTTATTCACTTAATAAGTTATTAATTAATTTATTTACTAATTTATGTATTTATTTTTTATCTATTTATTAAGTTGTCAATTTATTAATTAATTTATTAATTAATTTAGTTATATAATTATATATTTATAATTATTTATTTGACATTTATTTATATATTTACTTATTTATTTTTATATATATATATTTATATTTATTTATTTATTTTTAAAAATTCTTTATTAATTTCTTTATTTATTTATTTGTTTATTTATTTATTTATTTATGCATTTATTCATTTTTTCATTTATTTATTTACTTGATTATTTATTTACTTCTAAATATATTAATTAATTAATTTAATAATTTATTTACTTATCTATTTAATAGTTTATTAATGTATTTAATAATTTATTACTTTATTAATTTATATCTTAATTAAATTATTTATTTATTTATTTATTTTGATGTATTTATTTAGTATTATATATTTACTTATTCATTTGTTTATTAATTTATTTATATATGTATTCATTAACATTTAATTAATTAATTAATTAATTTATGTTTTTAATTAATGTATTTATTAATTTATATATTTATGTACTTATTTATATATATTTATTTATTTATTAAATTATTTCTTTATTTATTTACTATTTATTTACTTATTTTTATATTAATTTACTTATTTATTTATTTATTTACTTATTTATTTCCTTATTAATTTATGAATTTATTTATTTAGGAATTAATTAATTACTTAATTACTTTTTTGTATTTATTTATTTACATATTTATTTATTTATTTATTTATTTATTTATTTACCTATTTATTTATTTACTTATTTATTTATTTATTTATGTATTCACTTATTCATTTATTTATTTATTTACTAATTTATTTCTTTATTTATTTATCTATCTATTTATTAAGTTATTAATTTATTTATTAATTTATTAATTAATTTATTGTTTCATATATTTATATTTATATATTTTTTAATATTTATGTATTTACTTATTTATTTATGTATATTTATTCATTGATTTCTTTATTTATTTATTCCTTATTTTATTTATTATTTTCTTAATTTATTTATTTATTTTGTATTTATGTACTTATTCATTTTTTATTTATTTATTTACTTGCTTATTTATTTATTTATTTACTTCTTAATGTATTAATTAATCAATTTATTAATAGATTTTTTTACTTATTTATCTATTTATTAATGTAATAATGCATTTATTAATTTATTACTTTATTAATTAATTAAATTATTTGTTTATTTATTTATTTATTTATTTATTCACTTATTTATATATTTATTTATATTTACATATATGTATTTATTTATTTATTTTCATTTATTTATTTACTTTATTATTTATTTATTTATTTATTTATTTACTTACATATTTATTTATTTACATATTTATTCATTTATTATCTTTTTATTAATTAATTAATTTTTTATTTATTTACATTTTATAATTTATTTATTTACTTCCTTATTTATTTATTTACTAATTTATTTATTTATTTATCTATTTACTAATTTATATATATATTTATATTTATATTTATTTATTAAATTATGTCTTTATTTATATACTTATTTTTATTTACTGCTTTATTTACTTTTTTTTTTCTTTATTGTGCTAAAACAGCATGTTCCATTGCATACAATATTTGCAATACTACATGCTATGTTTATGTTACATATCCAAAATTTAAAATAAATAAAAATTATCTACTCTACACAATATATGATCAACTAGGAATTATAAATCTTATGCTTAAGTATATTACAAATCCACAATTAATTAATACATTACAAATACCCATTACACATCCACAATTAAATTATCTATGTACTATACAGAATCAATCCGCTCGCCAGTTACAAAGCTTATGCCTAAATGCATAATCAGAAAATTTTTTTTTTGCTTTATTTACTTATTTATTTACATATTGATTTACCTATATATTTATATATTTTATTAATTAATTACTTGATTAATTAATTTTTTATTTATATATTTACTTACCAAATTATTTATTTACTTACTTATTGAGTAATTTATTAATTTATTTAAGTATTGATTTATGAATTAATTAATATATATATATATTTATTTGTTTACTTAATTATTTACTTATTTATTTATTACGTTATTAACATATTTATTTATTTAGTAATTTATGAATTTATTAATGAATATATTTATTTATTTATTTTATTTATTTATTCACTTATTTATTTATTTACTTTATATTTTTTAGTTATTAATTTACTTATTAATGTATTTATTAATTTATTAAATTATTTATTTATTTATTTATCCATTTAGAAATTTTTCAATTAATTATTTCATTTATTAATTTACTTTTTTATTAATTTATTTACTTGCTAATATCTATATATTTATATTAATTAATTAATTAACTGGTTAATGAATTTATCTATTAATTTATTTATTTATTACTTGATTAATTTTTTTAATTTTTTAATCCATTTATTAAATTATTAATTTATTAATTTACATATTGATTAATTCATTCATTAATTTATTTATTTATATTTATTTATTAATTTATTTATTATTTAATTTATTTATTTATTTATTAATCTGTTTATTAATTTGTTTGTTTGGTTTTTTGTGTGCTTGTTTTTTTGTTCGCTTCTTTATTTATTTATTTATCATGGTGATGTGATACGATGTGATGTGATATTTATTTGTCAGCCAACTGTACAATTCATAGTTATGGTGGATTATTTCATTTCTACCTTTCGATCGACACTTCAGACTAATTCATCATGTAAAATCATCACTGACATTTCATGTTATTCTTAAGCTTCTAACACTTTTTGCGACGTCGAAAGAAGTGTCTTGCAATGTAAGTTTGTTTAAGTGACCACTTGACTTCAATTTTGGCTAATTTCGTATGTACAGCATTGTTCATTTCAACGCTAGTGTGGCATAGCTACCAGGTGATCCATCTGCGCCTTCTTTTGTTGAGCTACACTTCCCTTCGGGTATTAAACGCTAAATAGTTGCCTAGAGGCTTAGAGAACGGATCCCAAAACAAATGCAAGTGTTTGACTCGAGTGTCCACTGTTTCAAACATCAAGCACAACTACAGTAATAACAGGGTTATGAAACCGCTTCATTTACTTCGTTCCTGTTTTGCTACTAATGAATGATAACTGCAGTATTCCTGGTACACAGACATTGTTTTACTCTTTGGTGAAACACTGCAAAATGCAGCTGTAGCTCGTAGGCTTTACTGGCAGTGATTTGAAAGTGATGTTAATAATAATAATAATAATAATAATAATAATAATAATAATAATCACATTAATTACAAGCTATAAATCCCTTTCAGTATATTTAACCATGGATAGAAACCAGCGACAATCGCCATCACATTGATTTCATGAAGACATTGCTCCTGTAATGCAAAACTCGTTTCGTGCTCTTCTGTTTAATGGGTTTTCAATAATAGTTTTTAAAACGGCGCAGATGGGCCACCTGGTATAATACTCTCGGAATATCTTGACCGATAGAGATCGTTAGATTAGAAGTAGTTGGTACCTATTACGCATGCGTTACATTTACATCTATATTAGCTACATTTCTATTTCTACTGTTGTAATTATATTTCTGTATTCTGTATATATATTCAAATTTAATACATCAGTTGTAGTATGTACTATTTAATTTTACCATATGTACTTAATGATAAGATGTTATTAAATTAAAATTAAATCGTCGAATTCGGTATAGTCTGTAGTTTCTTTGGATGCGACTGTATTATCGATAAAGAAAATAACTTAATCCTTTCATTTTCACATGGATAATCCGTAGTAAAATGCACAGCTAACTTCAAATAATGGTCTACAATTTGGTTCTCTAAATTATTTCACCGAATAGTAGAACATCTGTCACTACAATTTTATAACATAAAACATTTGTTTCTCTAAATTTTGAGCAATGATTTGAAGAAATCTCATTACATATTATACAAATTTAATAATCTCGTATTCGAGAGCATTTATTTTACTGAAGAAATATTATATGGATGTAATAACGGAAATTAAAGTATGAAACAGAATTAAAATTGTACCCTACAAAGACATACACTTCACAATATATACAACGTTGAAAATAGTTCATAATTTCTTGGCTTACACCATCGCAAAGAAAACTTTAAACTTTGATATTACAACACCATGATGAAGGATAAAATCGTAATTTTTAAAATAACAATAAATTTTATTATATCGTCTACAATATTCAATAACCTTTTACATTACAACAATGTAAAAATTTTACATACAAAATATACATCAGAATATTAATTTTCGAAAATTTGCATCATTCCAGTTATTTAAGAAAGAACATCTATCACTGAATAATCGTTCGAATTTTTATGTTTGCAATTGAAAATTGCGATTCTTGTGCTGAAACAAAAAATTCACAATACTTTATTAAACGTGTAACAAAACCGAAGTTGGACTACACTGCAATGATGTGCAACTAAAATGTGACTTAACAGAGAGGGCAAGTGAACTCTGGATGGAAGTTAGTCGTAAAACAAGAAGAGACGCAGTCGCCTTATTCATATCCTCAAATAGTGAGTACAGCATGGAAAGACATCTTCATCGCCTCAATATAACAGACTCTGAAAATAACTCCTGATATTATTATGATGAGGGCCATCTTGTACAGTACGAAGACCTGGATCAGTAATAAGAACAACAGTGGTGTGAAAAAGGACAATAAAGTGTATTAAGACAATGTCCGAGAACATTAAATAACGTAAAGCTTACTTTAAATGAAAGAAAATATCATGTTTGAAATGTAACAAAAATAAATAGTAAAAATGTACACCTCTAAGGCAGACGGAAGAAATCTATAAAATTATATATTATATAAATGTAATAACTTCAGCATATGAAGGGAAGCATATATTTTGGGAAGTCTTCACAATTCAGATAGTTAAGACACATGCCGAGAAAAGAATTTGCTGAAAAATTCGCAGAAAATGTGGAGGTGCTTCAACGTCTTCAGGTGTGGTGGAAAATTCACCATTTCGAAATAATACTTTACGTTTAACGGCGTCCTACTTTCAGCAGTTGCCTTCGATGGGAAAGGTATAGATCCTAGTCCAGTAGGCGGATCGTTGGCAAAGGAATTTGAGAGTCTTGCTGCTGGCAACCATTGATCCTCTCCTACCCGGATACACACTTGACGTCCTATGAGAATAAATCGTTATTGAAATGGAAAAAAATTTCTAGAAATATTGACAGTGGATACTGACATGTTTGTTTCCATATTTCTTTACAATTTCCAATTAAAATGTTATTTATTTACAGTATTTCAAGAGCAGAAAGAGAGAAACTTCAATACGTATAAAAAAATTGAGAAGAAATGGAAGAAAAAGAGAAAGCCATAAAATAGAGAAACAAGAAATATAAGTTACTAAATTCTTGTCACAAAATATTATTCATCATACCGAAAGTTATCCTACACTTTAGCTAAAAGGAAAAAAAATGACAGACGACAAGAATGACATCGAGCATTTTTTCATATATCTTGTTGCACTGATATGCAGTAATTGATTATATTGTACTGGAATATCTTAATAATGTGATTTTCATAAATTGAGACAAAAAAGATATGAAGTGGAAATCTAAATACTGCTTCAAGTCAAAGAGTATGAACATAATTGAAAGAACAAAGAATGAATAATGAAATGGACTTGCCCACAAGGTAGGGAGGTTGGGATGGGCAGGGCGGAACTCGACATGCAGCCACCTCCACGTGGTGAGTTCTGGGTTGTTTCAGTTCAAGAATGAAACAAGCAAAGAGCTGCATTTCTTCTTTCGCCATTTCTTTGTTTTTATTTAGTAATAAATCGATTTAACACAGAGAACATAGATCTAGGATTATCTCACCATAATGCAGTCCTGTTACATGTAACTATACCAAAACAAACAAAAATAATCTAAATGAAAACATTTGCATATGGAAAATATTTATAATGCTGAAAATATTGAACAATTTAACTTCTTATTATCTAAGGATAATTGGAATGAAGTATTAAACGAAAGTGACATTGAGAAAAAGGCAGACACATTTATAAACATTGTTACATATATTTTTGACCGGGCTTTTCCATTGAAAAGAATTAACAAATCAACTGCCGTATTAATAAAATGGGCAAGGGATGCTCATAAAAACACCTCATTGAAAAAAAGAAATAGTTTTATATTCGAATGCCAGTTCACAAAGTGCAGTCATAGAGAGCGGTCGAGTGGTAAACAGTGTCTATAAGTAGGTTAGCGTGTGGAAGAAGTTATGGGTGACGACCTAGTTTCCTACAGAGCGCGGATGAGAGGCTATAATGCAGGGCATTACCACAGGCATACAAAATGTGAAAACGCTGTAGTGATAGATAGATACAATATATATCTGACCCGCGTCTGTTTTATCAATCCTATTAATTATTGGAAATGTGGAGTTAAACCCTGGGCCAGGCTCTAGGGAAGGAAGAGACAACAGTGATGAAGTGTTTCAAAGAGGATGGATAAACTACATGAAAGAAACGAGAGAAGACAGACAGAAAGCAAGTGTTCTACTAAAAAAAGTTTCAAATGACTTAGATACACTAGTTAATAGGTATAATGAAGTGGAAAATAAGTTAAAAGAGGTTATTCAAGAGCAGGTTGTGTTAAAAGCAATAGTGAAGAGATGGGAAATTGAAAACAGAAGAAATAAAATTGTTTTCTATGGTGTGGAAGAGGAAAATTATGAAAAAGGAAGTGGCACTTGTTTCGTTGTGTTAGACTTATTAACTAAATATTTCAGACTTAACTTGGACGTAAGCGCAATAAATAATTTTAAAGGCATATTGGTTCCGTTAAGTTCAATGTTAATTGATAAATGAGTTCTATTCAGTCAATACTTAACATGAAAACACAATAAAACAAGTTATAACAACATTTAAACAGATTTAAAAACAAACGTTTTCGCCAATTTTGATTGGCATCTTCAGGTCGTGTAGGTCGAATAGAACATGTTATAATAAGTGAACACTTGGCATATAAAGTTAAAAACAGAAGTTAAAACTATAATATAACTTAAAAACAGAGAATATAACTTAGCAAAAAGCCACAATGTATATAGAAGCACTATGTTGAAAGAGTCGTGTGTGACCCAAGGGAACGGCAAAACTCTTCCGTCATTGCAGGTACAGTTTTCGAGACGGATTTGACGATGCTACAAACAGGTCGGTCGTGTGTCCGATTATGGAAAGCAATTTACAGGATTTTTTGCCGGTGAACAAAACACATAGGCTACCAGAGCAACGAACGGTGTTTCAAATCCCCACAGAATTTTGTTCTAACAAGCAGTGTAAGCATTGTGGGGAGAAGAGTGTTAAAATGCCTTAATTCGGTGTGCTTGGTGCATGATTAATTTGTGTTTCAACCACTCCGTGATCTACAAACCACAATACAAGTGTAACAACGTTATACGATAACTGCAGGGGTGCAGTCAGGGTGCGATGAAGCGCCGCCCCGGTACTTTTCTCTGCAACCTGTGAGCGCCCTGTTTCTTTATTTTTACTTCTTAAAATAGTAATTGAAAGAAGTGAAATAGGGAGAGGAGTACGTCAAGGATGCTCTTTATCACCTACCCTGTTCAACATATACTGGAGGATTTAGTGAAGAACTGTTTTCAGAACATGGAAGGAGTGATAGTAGGAGGAAGATGAATAAAGTGCGTAAGATTTACTGATGATACAGCATTTTTAGCAGAAGAGGAGCTGATACTAAGGGATATGCTACTGAAGGTAAATGACAGCTGTGAGCGGAATGGAATGAAGATTAATGCAAATAAGACGAAGAGCATGGTCATTGGAAGAAAAATAAAGAAGGTAATCTTGCGAATTCTCAATGAGGCAGTAGAGCAAGTGGGCAGCTTCAAATACTTGGGGTGTACTATAAACAGTAACATGAGCTGCCAGGAAGTGAAAACGAGAACAGCAATGGCAAAGAAGCTTTTAATAGAAAAAGAACCATCTTCTGCAGACCTCTGGAAAAAGAACTAAGGAAGAGATTAGTGAAGTGCTTTGTATGAAGTGTAGCATTGTATGAGGCAGAAGCATGGACATTACGAGGAAGTGAAGAGAACCGACTAGAAACACTTGAAATTTGGATATGGAGAGAATAGAGCGTATGAAATGGACAGAGAGAATAACAAATAAAGCTGTGTTGGAAAGAGTGAGTGAAGAAAAAATGATGCTGAAACTGATCAGGAAGAGAAAAAGGAATTGACTGAAAAGAAACTGACTACTGAAGGATGTACTGGAAGGAATGGTGAACGGGAGAAAATTTCGGGGCAGAAGAAGATATCAGATGATAGACGACATTAAGATATTATGTGGATCATATGCGGAGAGAAGAGGAAGGCAGAAAATAGGAAAGACTGAAGGAAGCTGGATTTGGAGTGAAAGACCTCTCTTTGCGCAGACAACTACTGTATGAAAGGCTGAATGAATGATAATAATAAATTGTCTTACTCGACTTAGTGTAAGTATGGATTAGTAAATCACTAACAAATAATAATAATAATAATAATAATAATAGTAATAATAATAGTCATAATAATAATAATAGTAATAATAATAATAATAATAATAATAATAGTAATAATAATAATGGTAATAATAATAGTAATAATAATAATAATAGTAATAATAATAGTAATAATAATAATAGTAATAATAATAATAATAATAGTAATAATAATAATAGTAATAATAATAATAATAGTAATAATAATAATAATAATAATAGCAATAGTAATAATAATAATAATAATAATATTTATTTATTTATTTATTATATTCATAATACACTTTTCGTGAAGAGTCTTAGTATTAATTTTTTTACGACTACATCTCTCACAATAACAATACTTCAAGCTGTACGAGGGTCGAGACGAACAGAAGGCGGAGCTAGAGTGAAGTCGTAGCCCTGGAAAGAAGGCTCCTCAACTTCAATCAGCGATATTTTACACAACTTGTTTCCGTAAGTATTTCAGTTGAAATTTGTAGATAATATTTACAGGTTATCTTTATTTTTTATGTATCTCAGCATCTCCAAAATTTCAGGTAGAGTGTGCTCCCTTGTCAATCGCCGAGCCTATGCCGCCAGCGCACTGGTCTTCCATCCTAGCGACCTGTGTTCGACCCCCGGGAGATCATGATAGAATTTGTGGTGGACAAAGCAGACGTTGCAGAGGGGTTTTCTCGAGGTACTCCCGTTCCTTCTAAGTAAAAATGATTAATTTAACTACAATGGCTTTATTATGACAACAACAACAACAACAACAACAACGGCATTAGATAAAAATACATGAACACGATCTTTTTTAGTTTGTGAATTAGCAAGGGAAAAAGCAAGAGAAGTAATCAATTTACTATAAAGACAATAATGACAGAGCAAAACAACAGCAGAAGGCAATCTTTCTGACTTACTGAATTTAAAACAAAAGTATGTTATTTAACGACGTTCGCAACTGCCGAGATTATATCAGCGTCGTCGGTGTGCCGGAATTTTGTCCCGGGGGAGTTCTTTTACATGCAAGTAAATCTACTAACATAAGCCATCGATCTGGGCCGGGATCGAACCCGCAACCTCAAGCACATAAGGCCAGCGCTATACCAACTGCGCTACAGAGACCGACTTACTGAATTAAATAAAAGCATTTCACGTAATATATATATATATATATTAGAGTAATCCCATGAAACCCCACCATACATTTTTGCAGACTGTATTAAGCTTATCCACATACTGCACATATGTATAATAGTTGGGAGATTTGTGAAAATTTTAAGAAATATAACTTTAACAATTTCTGGAAAAACGAGATGGAGTCTTCTAGGCTCTCAAAGTTTGTGACTCATTTCCTGTAAATAGTAATTTTAGAATATTTAATTCTTTCAAACATGATATCTCAGCCAAATATGGTGATACCAAGAAGATATTGGTGTCATTTTCAAGCTTGAAATGTCCCCTAGTGCCTGACAATGAGTAAAATAACATTAATATAATTAATAATTATCTATGGATTTTTACATGATTTATGGAACATAAAATATTATTGTAAATTACATATATGGTAATATTTAATTAATGTAAATAAAAATAAAAAATAGCTCTATGTCAGGCACTAAAGAATAGTTTTAGCTATAAAACAGTGAAAAAAACTGTGGCTCTATCTTAAAAACTGCATGAGCTATCATGTTTCAAGTTGCATGTCAAAAGCATAAACAAAATAATTTTTAAAAACAATTTAGACATAATTTCAAGGGATCTGTTCACTTCATTCTCTTTCTGATACCATTCTCAATTGTATAAAAATGTTACAGAGCAAAAGTTTACAAGACAACAATTTTTGTATGTAAAGGTGTACATATACTTTATATTAAAGACAAGACGTAGAGAACAAATGTTGAATTAGTAAAAAGCAGAAACAGAAAATGTGATTTTCAGTCATCCTTCAAGAAAGTAAAGACTGAATTGGGGTTGGAAAATAAAATTCGCAATGTAAGAAAATGAAGCTAGATGGACCTGCACATGGAAAGAGAAATCTGTACTTGTCTATCGTTCTCACGCTCGCTGCACCACATACACGTGTGTGTGTGCGTGCGTGCGTTGACAATCGGGAAGCGTCTTGTGTGTTCATCTGCTAACATTGCATTTCGTGGAGTCGCCTGTATGTTTTTCTGCGTCAGTTTCGTTGTCTTCAAACTGTGTGTGACTTTACAATATTACTATTGAACAAAACGTTCGTGTTAATATGATAGAAAGCGAGTGGATTTCTCAAGGGGGCATAAATAAAGTTTGAATTCATTGTATATATATATATATATATATATATATATATATATATATATATATATATATATATATATAGTCCACACCTGTGTAGTAACAGCGCGTTTGGCCGCGAAACCAGGCGGCCCGGGTTCGATTCCCGGTCGGAGCAAGTTACCTGGTTGAGGTTTTTTCAACCAAATATGAGCAAATGCTAGGTAACTTTCAGTGCTGGATCCCCGGACCCCGGACTCATTTCACCGGCATTATCACCTTCATCTCATTCAGAAGTTAAATAACCTAAGATGTTGATAAAGCGTCGTAAAATAACCTGCTAAAAATAATAATAAATCTTCAATTAATGCTTCTCTAACCGTGTCATTCCACCCAAAATGTTTATATCGCCAAGCAGTTGTCTTCCTCCTCTTCGTCTACTGTTTCAATCTGTCTTGAGGATCCAGTTTCACAATCTTTATCGCCACTTTGATATACAACACTCGTTCCTATGCGGTCAATAACATTATCTGGCAACTTAATTATATGTGTAACAATTGCTGTCACTTCTTTTTAATCCATACCGCGTTGAGAGAAATGGAAATAGCAAAGGAAGATGCATTCTATTTCTTGGTTTGTTTTTCGATAAATATCGGTTCTATCTCCCTACTTCAGTGAGGAAGTGTGAGAATGGACTGACAGCGAACTAATAAATTTAATTAAATAATCGCACGACCAAAAGCGAAGTACAAAAGTCTAGATCTAGCCCGAAAAGGGCTAAATTGGCAACGCTGTTGATGCTTAGCGTTGTAACGTTTTCTCATAACCTATAAACCCCTTGATTCTACAAGCTGTATTGAAGGTTGTACTTCCATTTTCCACCAACCGAGTTTATATTAAAACGTTGCAATAGGATATAAAAATGTATTTTGCAACATTTTACCGCTGACAAGCAAACGTTCTGATGGGGGCAGATAAAAAAATTATTTTTTTTTTCTTCAGCCATGTTAATAATGTCAAAAGAAGTGCTTATACAAATTTTGGCCACTAGACCGCAATTACGAGGGCCGTAAAAATAAGTTCGCCAGGGGTCGTTAACAGAAAAAAAACACAATTTCATGGACAAATTTATTGAAACAGACACAGCAGTTGTTTATCTATTTTTTAACATATTTTCCATCGGAATTGAGACATTTCTCATATCATGGGATCGACAGAGAGAGGTGCAGACGCAGTCAAACGCTGGTTCCGATCTGAGGCGGCTGACTTCTACAACACAAAAATTGATCCCATGGTATGACAAATGTCTCAATTCCACTGCTCTATCTGTTTTAATAAATATTTCCATGCAATTGTGCTTTTTTTCTATAAACGGCCCCAGGGAAAATCACATTCTGGATGGCCTCGTAATTGCGGTCGAGTGGCCAAAATATGTATAAGCACTTCTTTTGACATTGTTAACATGGTGGAAGAAAAAAAATTACTTTTTTATCTGCCCCCATCAGAACGTTTGCTTGTGAGCTATCCAATTATATATTACACTTGCACGTTAAAAGCATTATTAAATATAGAACTGTCAGCTTCTGTAACTGTCACAAGGGTGGAAATAATCCTGTCCTCATTTTTAACAAAATGTGTAAAATTGTTATGTGAATAGGAGAGACTTTGGAAGAAAGCAGTCGTGTTCTATTTTAAAGTTATATCCAAGCATTTATTTACCTTGTAGAAATGAAGACAATGTGAATCTCTGGCAGGATAGCGGACTTCAGTGTTCGAACGCCGGACCTCCAAGTGGTGGGAGTGTGATGTTGACAATTTGCTTTCGTCTGAAACTGAGATTAACAGTGCACACTTTCTCAGTTTTCACTCACATCTATACATCTGTGAGATGGGAATGGCTATGTCCATCAAGTGTGGCCACAAGCACCCTAACTTCCTTCTCTGGACCGTGGAAATTTACCATTCGGTGAGTAACTGACACTAAAATTTAATTAATGTCACAACACGAGATACCTCAGTTCGATGACACACATTTCATCGTACATATGGCCATCAACTTATTTTTATTTCTACTGTGTACATTTTTTATTGAATTATCGGCTTCTGTTTTTATGTGATTCGTATTTGATTCTAACAACATTAATATTGCATTCCACTATGTTTATTTTTATTTTATGAGGTAAATTTTTATGTAACTACCTCTTTTGATCTCATTATATACATAAATTGTATCAGTATGTAATTACTTAATTCTGATCCAGTTTTATGTTCAACTATGTAAGCAAGTTTTAATCCTGGTTGAGTGTAAGAGAAGGCCTTACGGCCTTAACTCTGCCAGATTAAATAAAGCCATTTTTATTATTATTATTATTATTATTATTATTATTATTATTATTGTTGTTGTTGTTGTATAGGCCTATTGAGAAACGTTAGCACTAACATAAGAGCTAAAGTTCAATAACACTACTGATAAAACATCTTTAGTAATAGACAATAGCTGGCTTACCTAGGACACTGCCATTGTCGTAGATCTGGACATTTCATCTACATGCTATAAACTGTAAAGTTTGTAGTTAGTAACCAGTTTTATTACTTAGTTATTAGTTTGTGAATTAATAGTTATTTCATCAGTTCTGCAGTGCTCGGGAAAAGTGACATGAGTCAGTTTCCACAAACCTTTTCTGATACTTTATTGACAAGTTACACTGGTTTATGTCGATTTGATTTTTTTCTGTGTGAATTATTGTAATGGGAGGAATACTTTATATATATATATATATATATATATATATATATATATGTATGTATATTTCCAAGCTAGCAGATGTTCCGTAAGTTGTCAATAAATTATCAAAGGTTTGTGAAAACTGACTTGTGTCACTTTTCCCGAGCACTGCAGAGTTACGGTGCATCAGAGGCGGCTCCTCAGGGCAGGCAGGGTAGGCTAAGCCTACCTCAACACATTTAGAAAAACCTAAAAGTGGATATTTATTAACTACCCCAACACATTTGGAAAACCTTATATAATTATATGCTCTTGTCTAGGTGCTTAGAAATTATTCAATTAACTATGAATAGGATTTTTTTAGGGTTAGTTGGACGTTGCTTACTACTGGCAGTTCGATTTATGCGACAAGAATACACTGGACAGATCACGATGCGTCAGAAGGTAGGCAGAAGCGAAGTTAGCCGACCTTCCACGTAATTTCAAAGCTGGCCCTGGAGTAAGCATTAAAAGAAATCGCTATTCTAAATGCTTTCTTAGCGCATGCGTTCTATGCTTAAGCCAGCGCGCTAGAATCCTGCCTGCCCTAACGAGAACCCACGAGCATTATCGAACACCTACGATTTGCGAAATTTCTGTTTGAAAGTTTCACGAGTTGGAACGTAGATTGTTACGAGTAGTATAACAGTTTTTAAACAGTGTGTTTTAAAAGATGTTTTTTTTAACAGTGTATTTTAGAAAATGTGATTTTTGCAAGTACGTACTGTATATTAATGTTATGTTTATTTGGTGATTTATAGTTAATGTAAGTGATAACAATAATATTATATTATGACTGATATAATAAGTAAACTGTTACGTTGTCCGTTTTCGCGTCGTAATGACATTGAAAAGAGAAGTATTTTGGACAATGGACGACCCACTCCTGCATTAAGCTCTGTTGTTCATAAAGTCAGTGCTAAAGGTGCAAGAAAATTTAATCCTTCATGGTATGAAACACTATGAAATGGAAATATAAAAATTGGAGATTTATCTTTCGAAAAGGTGGAAAAATTCAAATATCTTGGAGCAACAGTAACAAATATAAATGATACTCGGGACGAAATTAAACACAATAAATATGGGAAATGCCTGTTATTATTCGATTGAGAAGCTTTTGTCATCTAGTCTGCTGTCAAAAAATCTGAAAGTTAGAATTCATAAAACAGTTATATTACCGGTTGTTCTTTATGGTTGGGAAACTTGGACTCTCACTTTGAGAGAGGAACATAGGTTAAGGGTGTATGAGAATAAGGTTCTTAGGAAAGTATTTGGGGCTAAGAAGGATGAAGTTACAGGAGAATGGGGAAAGTTACACAACACAGAACTGCATGCATTGTATTCTTCACCTGACATAATTAGGAACATTAAATCCAGACGTTTGAGATGGGCAGGGCATGTAGCACGTATGGGCGAATCCAGAAATGCATATATTGTGTTAGTTGGGAGGCCGGAGGAAAAAAGACATTTGGGGAGGTCGAGACGTAGATGGGAGAATAATATTAAAATGGATTTGAAGGAGGTGGGATATGATGATAGAGACTGGATTAACCTTGCACAGTGTAGGGACCGATGGCGGGCTTATGTGAGGGCGGCAATGAACCTGCGGATTCTTTAAAAGCCATTTGTAAGTAAGTAAGTAAGTATGGTATGAAACACATAAATGGCTAACAGGAAGTGAAGTTAAAGCTAAGCTGTAGGTGGTCACGTTTGTTATTGTAATCTAAAGAAGATACTTGGAATCAGATCATTTTTGTAACTCGGTAAGTCTAAAGAGACTTGAAAAGAATTTGAATCCAATTTCGGAAATGTTGTCTGAACAACAAGGGTTGCAAGACAACAGTATAACAATAAACTAGAAAAAACCGACAAATTATGAGACGTATCATTGATGTAACAGTATTGTTATGTAAGCAAGGTTAAGTTTTCGGGGGGCATGATGAAAGCGAGCTGTCATTGAATCGCGGGAATTACATAAAAATGTTCTGTAAATTTTGCCTACCCTGAACATTTGACTACGAGCCGCCACTGTATATTACCAATTGTTCTTTATAGTTGTGAAACTTGGACTGTCACTTTGAAAGAGGAACATAGGTTAAGGGTGATTGAGAATAAGTTGCTTAGGAAAATATTTGGGGCTAAGGGAGATGAAGTTACAGGAGAATGGAGAAAGTTACACAACACAGAACTGCACGCATTGTATTCTTCACCTGACATAAATAGGAACATTAAATCCAGACGATTGAGATGGGCAGGGCATGTAGCACGTAGCCTACGGGCGAATCCAAAAATGCATATAGAGTGTTAGTTGGTAGACCGGAGGAAAAAAGACCTTTGGGGAGAACCGAGACGTAGAGGTGAGGATACTATTAAAATGGATTTGAGGGAGGTGGGGTATGATGATAGAGAATGGATTAATCTTGCTCAGGATAGGGACCAATGGCGTGCTTATGTGAGGGCGGCAATGAACCTCCGGATTCCTTAAAAGCCACTAAGTATAATTATAATAATAATAATAATAATAATAATAATAATAATAATAATAATAATAATAATATAATAATAATAATTTATTTTATTTATTTATTTATTTAGAATATTAACGTGCAAAACAACGGCATAAGGCCAATTACAGTTTAGCACGATACAGAACAAAACAAAACAACAAATGATGATGAGCATGAATGATAGAAAATGGCAATGAGATGAAGTACAAACAATATAATAGTCTACATCAATAATTGATCAATTGCAACAGAGTAGAACAGCATAAATAATTATAAAATTAGTAGAATGAGATAATTGAAATAATGGAATAGTCTACATTAATCAATTGACCAAATGCAACTAATAAATGGACAAATAATTATTAAAATTAGATCAGTGAGTTAATTAAAAAATGAAGCCTGGAATAATATGATTATTGTAAAGATATGCAATTGACAAGAATAGTATGATACATATCTTAAAAAATGGCATTATTAATAATACTGACATAAAAACTCAAAGATATACTACACATTAAATGCATCCAAGTTGAATCCATGCAAATTAGTATATTTAATACATCTGCAGACCGGAGAGAAAGATTTAGGATTCCTATTATAAAACAATTTATGAAATCTTAAACCCTTAGCAGGAATACGAAGACTGATATTGCTTATGAAAGATTCACAATCAATATCACCCTTAATGACTTTACAAAAAAATAAATAATCAAGATCCTGACGTCTGGTGAACAAACTACCGCAATTGAAATATTTGCAATTAATCTCATATTTATAATCGGAATTTGGTAAAAATCTATAAGAACACAAGGAAATAAATTTTCTTTGAATATTCTCCAATTTAGCCGAGTCAGTGGAAGTAATGGAGTTCCATACAACAGATGCATATTCAAGCTTGGATCTAACCAACGTATAGCATAAAATTAATAAACACATAGGAGTGGAAAAAGAATAAGTTATAGACCTAATTAGACCGAGCATTCTTAATGAATGGATATAAATATATTGCACATGATCATGGAAATATAATTTTGAATCAAGTAGGACACCAAGATCTCTAATACAGTCTTTCTTAGTAATTACGACATTACTGAGAGAATAGTTAAATTTTAGGGAGATAGTTTTCCGTGAGAAGGAAATAACAAAAGTTTTGGATTGATTAATTTTCATTCCATTTTCAACAGACCATTGTGAAATTGAATTAATGTCATTTTGAAGAATTTGACAATCAAGCAAACTATTAATTTTACGAAAGATTTTGAGATCATCCGCAAATAAAAGGCAGCTACAACTTATTCTTTTACTTATATCATTTATAAATAATAAAAATAGGAGAGGTCCCAATGAAGACCCATGAGGAACTCCGTATAAATTATTAGCAGACCTTTAATGCATGTAATTAAAGTACACCTACTCATTAAAGGTCAGGTCTTTCAGCCAATGACGACTCAGGTTACAACTGTTCAGCCAATGACAGGTCAGCTTTCTACCGTTATAAAACCGCAAGTATCGATTATTCTCGGATATGCAATCGAAAGAGAATTAGCGAAAAGTCACGGAGGCTGGAAATCCAATACTGTCGCAGAAGGTTATGTTCTGTTACTATAATAATTAGCGTTAATTATAAAAAATATTCAAATAAATTCAATTTGTCATCTCGTTTTTCAATGTCTAATTTAATTTCAGTGTTATCTCTGTAGGTTATTATGGCCTAGCAAGGTCAATGTGGACATCTGTTCCTCGGAAAGAATCAATACTTTCGCGTCTGCGCACATCTCACAACATACGGGACATTGCTAAAAAATTAATAATATCAAGTTAGAAATATGGTCGAGCATAAAAAGTCGTATGAAACTCGCCTATAATGGTAATTAAGAAGCTCGTATGAAAATTATGAAACTCGCTTGCGCTCGTTTCATAAATATCCATACTCACTTCTTAATTACCTCCATTATAGGCTCGTTGCATAATGTACTATAATAAAATTTTGTGAGGAACAACATCAAATGCTTTGCTAAAATCAAAATAAATTGAGTCAATTTGACCTTGATTTTCAACTATAGGCATTATGAGATTCAGATAGGAAACTAAATTAGTATTAGTAGATTTTCCTCTTGTAAATCCATGTTGGGCCGAATTGATCTTATTTTTGACATAAAAAGAAATGTGTTTGTGAATAATTTTTTCAAAAATTTTAGAAAAATTGTTTAGGATAGAAATGGGTCTATAATTAGTAACACTGTTTTTATTACCATTTTTGAAAACTGGAATAATGGATGCTTCCTTCCAAAGTGACGGGTAAATTCCTGTTTTTAAGCTAAGATTGAATAAAAAGGTTAAAACAGGCATGAGAATATTAGAGCAACCCTTGATTATGAAATTAGGATTGCTATCAGTACCTTTAGATTTATTAGGCTTTAGCTTTTTAATAGCTTTATTTACATCATCGAATGTAATAATAGGCAGGGACAAACAGTCAGTAATATTAGAATCATAAGTAATGAAATTAGAGTTACAATTTTGTTGAACAGATTTAAATTAACAAGCAAATGCATTTGCAATTTCTTTTTCATCTGTGATGTGAACGTCATTTATTATTAATTCTGTGGGATTTCTATTAGTTTCTACATATTTCCAAAATATATTTGGTTCATGCTTTAGGTTATCATCAATTGATTGTAACCATTTGAATTTATCAGATTTAATCTTGGCTTTGACTTGTTTTCTAAAATTTGAAAAAATTTGATAATGATGATCAGTTTTATAATTTTTGTAATTTTTATGAGCTTTATTTTTTTCTTTATAAGCTGACGTAAATCGTTTGAAAACCATTCAGGATAGTGCGATTTTTTAACAAAAGTGACAGGGACACAAAGGGATATAGCATTGTTTATAATTTGAGACAAGGAATTTGCAGCAGTGTTTACATCAGTAGTCTGATATATGCTAGTCCAATCATAATTGTATAGAATAGAATAAAGATTCAGATAATCACCTTGAGAATAATTTAAATAAGAACTGATTAGAGAGTGTTCCGGTAACGATAATTTTACTTCAATATAAATAGAGATAGATGGATGATAAGCATCCTCTAAAACTAGAGAGTGATCGGCAAGTTTAACTGTACTGTTTTTGACATTAGTAAAAACCAAATCAAGAAGCTTTTTACTCGCAACGGTAGAGTTAATTTGAATTAATCCAAGAAGGCAGGACGAGGAATATAAATCCTTAGCCTTAATTTTTAAAGTAATAATGAGTGTCATTAAGATTAGAACCAGTTGTCCAGTCCATACCAGGAGTATTAAAATCACCAAGGATTACTATTCTAAAATTATGAGTGTCAAGATTTTTTTCAAGAAAATTAAGATAAGATTTTAAGTGAATATGATCTGTATCAGGAGAGAAATAATGGTTACCTAATAACAGATTAAAACCATCAGTCATTTTAATTTCAACCCAAAAGCATTCACTAATAATTTCTAAGTCAAAACGCCTTCTAGTAAAAGGTAACTGGTTGCTAATCGCTATTAGGACACCACCACCTCTTTTTTTGTTAGTGTCTTCAAACAGTCTATCTGCACGAAACACAGTATAGTTATTTTGAAATAAATTACAATTAATTACTGACTCAGATAACCATGTTTCAGTGAGACAGATAATGAGATCATTATTACTCACTATATTCTGAAAAAATTCACCAACTTTAGTGTTAAGTCCACGAACATTTTGGTAGAAAATCTCAAGATGATTAATAGAACTGAACATTGAAAATGAGAGCAAGCAAGACTAAGACTAAGAGGCATTTCCCTGAGAATCAACGGAGTTCGAATTGGCAGAATGCGCAAAATGCTGTTCAATCTTTAATTTACCATAAAATGATGCAATTAGGCAACCAGCAGGCCAAACTTCAGGATTGTTAATGGAATCAAAATCCCTCACATCAACAGTGATGTGAAAAAAAGAATATGATTGATATTTGGTTTTTAGTTTAGTTACAGCAAGAGATATTAGCTGAAGTTCATTCTTCAGAGAGTCCTCTATATTATTTGTGTTAACTTTGGAACTAAATCTCGAAACAAACAGAGATTTAGTTTTAATTCTCTCAGGGGCCATTTCAATGCTACTCATGGCCAATGTTCCAACTTTAGGTTCTCTTTTTTATATTTTTTGCGAGTAACTAATTGAAAACCATCACATACGTTAGCAGAAGTTGAAGCATTGGCCTGATTCAGTTCGAGATTGTTATGTCTAACTGTAACAGGAGGAGTTGTAGACACAGACTTCCTTGTTGCTGACGCATCAGAATTGCAAGTATGCGAGTTGTCAGCAGCTTTGTTCACAGACACTACCTTGCTATATGATTTCTTAATGGGGTCATTAGACTGACCCACAGAAGAAATACTTTGAGATGATTTAGGAAGGCAGCACCCCTTTGATAAGAAGTCTGCCATTTGATCTTTTAGGATAGAATTTTCATTTGAAAGCTCAGTATAAGACTTCTTAGGGCCCTTAGCTTGCACAGATACATATTGAATTGATTCAGAAGGGACATTTCCCTTATTAGTAAGTACGTTAGAATTAGTATTCACCAAAATTTCGGCCATCTGAATTTTCAGAGCCGCATTTTCATTCTTAAGTTCTGTCTTCTCCTTTTGGAGACTCTTTACGTATTCCAATATGTCACTCACTGTGTCCAGAATGTTCACACTATTTAATCGAACAGTCTCAACCTGGACGGAGAGTGAATCAACTGAAGGCAGGCTCGGCAGGTTGAGCTCCCTTGAAGATGAAATGACTTTTTTTGTGGGCGAAACAGGCTTTTTAGAACTTACTAATAATAATAATAATAATAATAATAATAATAATAATAATAATAATAATAATAATAATAATAATAATAATAATAATAATAATAATAATAGTAATAATAATTATTATTAATATTATTATTATTATTATTATTATTATTATTATTATTGTTATTATTATTATTGATGTAGATTCATTTTCCGGGCTGAGAGGCCGTGGTCTATTAGTTGGTTTTATACCAGACGTTTCGTCTGCAACTGCGGCAGACATCTTCAGTGGAGTGGTATCCGAGGTCGCAAGACTCTTCTCGGCGTACCTGAGGCAACTGGACCTGTGTCTCGAAAAATCGAAAAAAAAAAATCGAAAAAAAATCGACGGAGAATTGGGAGGAAAATTTAAAAGGTACGCAAAACGCGTCCTTGCGAGGGGTTGGGGGCTGTACAAAACTCAATATGTGAGCTCCAAGCCTGTTGGCCACTAGTCTCACTCCGGTTTACGCTGCTCCCCTGAAGGAGCTCTAGAAAATTTTGAAGGGGAAGCCGAAATTGGACGTAACCTCTTAGGTACCACATACGCGAGGGGGGCTGAGATTGATCAATTGATCACGGAACGGGGCGAGGAGGAGTTGGCTGGTGTTTGCCGTTAGGATGGCAAGACGCCGTCATCTGTTGTTCGATGACAAAGCAGGTGAAGGCCGTCGGAAGAAGCGCCGTGAAATCTAAGCTGCAATTTGAGAGGTCCCTGTCCTTTCAATTTGCGACTTATTGAGTGACCTCGTATGTTTAATAGACTATTAATATTATCTGAACTAGGGCATACATAATTTATAATAAAGGTGGAATATATATGGGGAAGGGCATATAGGTCCGTGGCCCATTTCTTATAGGGCTCATCCCGACATTTGTCTTACGCCTGAGGAAAACCACGGAATACCTTAGGCAGGATGAGTTGTCTCATATAAGAGACTAGCCAATTTGGCTATTATGTAGGAGGTCATGAGCCTTGTTGATTTGTCTCAATTTCGAGACCAGCCATTTGGCTATATGATGGCTCAATTGCGAAGAGGGGGAGAGATGTAATTGTTAATTAGGGAGATTCACGGGGATATGAGTGCAGGTCTGTGGCCCATTTCTTTTAGGGCTCATCCCGACATTTGTCTTAGCGCCTTAGGAAAACCACGGAAAAACCTTAGGCAGGATGAGTTGTGTCTATATCAGAGACTAGCCAGTTGGCTCTTAGGTTGAATGACTCTATGAATCGATGGATATATACTAGCCAATTGGCTCTATTAGATTTCCATCGATCAACAAAAGTAGATAATGTTATGGAGGGATTTTGTTTAGCCCAGTTAAGACAAGGTCATTTTACAGCGGTTGCACTATCCAAGGAGTCTCATGGAGTTGAGTCGTGGCTACCAAAACCTGGGAGTAACGCCAGCCTCCCTGTCCTCCTGTCTCAATAGTATAGCTAATGGACCTGTCTGGTGTCTACGCCGTAACCTAGGATCATACTGGCCGAGGCCAGATATGAGCGCGTTGGGGTTAGCACGAGCTTCCGCATACAGGTTCCTAGCCAGTCGAGCAATGAACTCGTCTAAGGTTGGCAACTCTAGTTCATCATGGAACTTTCTTCTCGAGGCGACTCGTGGGAGGTGGGTAATGAGTCGAATCACCTGGTTTTGGACAACTAGGAGTTTACGGAGATGGGACACTGCCGCAAACCCCCATGCGGGTGCGGCATAGGTAATGACAGAGCGAATGAGGGCCTTATACATGGTAAGTCCTACCCTCAGGTTGTCAGGAGTTAAGGCCGCCAGAATGGGATAGTGTCTAACTATCAACCCGTTGGCCTTACGAAGAAGGGATTGGATGTGATCTCGGAAGTTGAGATGAGAGTCCATAATGATCCCTAAATATTTAATTTTGTTCATCCACGGCATTTCTCGTCCGAAAAGTGTGGGTGGTGGTGGTATGTCTTCGAGCCTCGCTCTTAGTGAAAAGAGTATGGCTTGACATTTCTCTACATTGAACTTGATTCTCCAGTCGTGGAACCACGGCTGGAGGTGATCTAAGATCGACTGTAATCTACGGGACGCTAATCTATAGGTTTTGCCCATCGCCAAGAGGGCAGTGTCGTCTGCATAGATATACAGATGACTACTTCTGCCGTGGATATAGCGAAACGGGAGGTCATTAATGAATATATTGAAAAGTATGGGCCCGATAATGGAACCCTGTGGGACTCCTGCGTGAATTTCACGGGGGGTGGAGAAACTAGTGCCTACACGGGTTTTGAATGTACGGCCTCGGAGGTAGTTAGAAATGAGGCGTATCATTCCATCTGGGACTCCCATGCCCAGTAACTTAACGAGGAGTCCCTCATGCCAAACCTTGTCGAATGCTCGCTCGATGTCCAGGTAAGCTGCAGCTACTACACGCTTCGTGCTCATAGCCCAGGTAATGTCCTCCGTCATGCGGAGTGCCTGGAGTGTAGTGGAACGACCAGGGTGAAAACCGAATTGCTCGTTCCTGATTTGGGGCAATACTACTTCAGTGAGGCGTCTATGTATGACCCGCTCCGCCAGTTTGCTGAGACAACTGAGGAGACTAATAGGCCTATAGTTGCTTGGATTCGTCTTATCCTTTCCGGGCTTTGGAAAGAGAACTACGTGAGCTTCTTTCCAGGGAATGGGATAGTGACCGGAAGCCAAGATGTTATTAATTATCTCTGCTATGCGCTTCATAGCTGACCTTGGGAGATGCTGCAATATAATTCCTTGGATACCGTCGGCTCCTGCGGCCTTATGAGGGCCGAGGCGACGAATGAAATGGGCGACCTCGTGGGTGTTCGTAGGTCGTATCCCATTTTCCGGCTCCCTGCTAAGGAGGTCTCGAACCGATTCCTCAACAGCTCTGATATGGGGCAAGTTTAAATTTTGTTCCACGGGTTGAAAAGTGGTCTCTAGAACGTCTGCCAGTGCGGTAGCCTTCTCCTCAGGAGTAAAGGCCGTGACATCTGGACCGACTACTAATGGGTGAATAGATTGAGACGGATTGGACAGAGCTCGAGATACACGCCAGACATCTGACATGTTTCTGCTGTCCATCGTTTCAACCTTGGATTTCCAAGCATCAACAACCGTATCGTGGACCGCCTCACTGATCCGCCTGCGCAAGCGGTTCATTTCTATTCTATGTTCATCTAACCTAGTACGCTTCCACAATGTTCTTGCTCTAATGCGGGCGATCTTTAGGTCTCTAATATAGGCTGGGAGCTGCATCCGTCCCGGTTGTGAAGACCGTCTCGGTATTGCAGCAACCATTGCCTTCTTTATGCACTCCGTCAGGTCGCTAACTGACCTATCTATCCCTGCCGGAGTGACTTCAGGGGGGAGTGGTGGAAGCGTAGCGGCTACCTGGTCTTGAAAGAACACCCAGTCTGCCGCCTTGTAGTTGAATTTCTCAGCGGTTGGGGAGAGTTCGACTGGGTGCATGATCTCCATTATCACCGGTAGGTGGTCGGACGGAAGATCATCCAGGGTTGTTAGTCTCGCTCTAGTTGTGAGACCTTTCACCAGAGCGATGTCTAATATGTCAGGCAGTTGATTTGCAGCATCCGGTACGTGTGTGGGTTCCCTAGGGGCCATCACGACGTATCCGTTTCCTGTAGAATTAAGAAAAAGCCTATCGCCCTGCCGATTGGGGCGTTGACAGTTCCAGCTAGCGTGCTTAGCATTGAGGTCGCCGGCGACTACGAATCTATCGGATAGACTTGTCACTATATCTAAATCCCGTTCATCTAGTATGCCCGGAGGACTGTAGGCAGCCATAAGCAGAAAGGGGAGTCCGCCTATGTAGGCTCTAATAGCCACTGCCTCTAATGCCGCTAGCTGGGGAAGGAGATGCTCACAGTGCGCGATCGTGGAACGAACGAACACCGCTACACCTCCGCCTCTTCTACCCGCTCTATCTTGTCTATAGACTTTAAACCCCGCGCATCTTAAATTTACTTGGGGTGTCAGGAACGTTTCTGTTATAAATGCTACGTCTATATTATTAGCGTCTAGGAAAGCCCTGAACTCATGTCTATCATGTCTAAGGCCCCTGGCGTTCCATATACACATCCTAGCAACTCCGTCACTTCGTCTGGCCATTGAGAGAAACGAGGGAGGTTAGGAGCTTAAATATCTCCGGGAGGGCAGACATAGGATTCTCCATAAGGAGAACTATCACTCTGGTTAATCCTTCTAGGATTGGGGCGAGCGGGAGGTTAGGGTTTGCTAATTGCAACGCCTCGGCAAAGTGCTGAACTTGGTGCAAGGTCGCGCCTTGACCGGTCGGGCCTTTCGAGGTGCTTGCAATAGCTTCCTGCTGGGCCGGTGGGACAGGGGCGGAGATGGACTCTACCGTGGTAGCCTTGGTGGCTTTTCTCCTACCCCTGTTGCGCTTAGGGCGCTGAGAAAGGGGTCCTACATTATTGGCAGCAGTTTGGGGGGCTGTCGCTGCCACGGTGGACCACAGAGGCGCGGCAACGGGCACTTCCAAAAGCGAAGGGATGGTCGCCTGCTGCTGCTGCTGCGTTTGCTGCTGCTGTTGGTGGACCGGCCCGAGTTCCGTGCGTCGCTCCGCACGGGGCCCCTGCACAGGGGAGCGAGCCTGTGCCTGCGGCTGCTGTTCTCGGAACAGCTGCTGCTGCCTCGCAGCTCGCTCCACACGCTGCTGCCGGAGCCACTCGTATTGGAGCGTCCGCTGTTCCTCGAGCTCTGCCCTCCTCCTTCGGGCAGCCCTGCTCGTTCCTTCCGTGGCATCTCTAACATGTAGTGCTACGGGACACCCTCCGTAATTGGCGGTGTGAGCGCCAGTACAGAGTGCGAATGTAGCGGGGACATCGAGCGGCTTGCGACAATCTTTAGTCTTATGGGGGCGTGCACAAGCTCGACACATAGGCTGCGCTTTGCAGCTAGCCTGCGTGTGGTAGTACCACTGGCAGTTGCTGCACTGAGGCGGGCGCTTGCTGGTGACGTAGTCGTCAACTGTTACCATCATCAGGCAGCACTGACGCAAGGCTCTCTTTCTATCCCGGGTTTCGGGGGAATTCTCCACATCGACAATGACCATTGGGAGTTTGGCCTTTGTCCTTGATGAGTGCATCCTCGTCACTCGCCGGACGATTATGCTTTGGAATTCCAGGTCGCCCTGGATGTCCTCCTCATCTGTGTGAATATCTATTCCTCTTAGAACGAATCGCAGAGGCTTGTCGTTCTTGGGGCGCAGCAAGTTGTACGCTACTCCCCGTTCGGTCAGGAACCTGCAAAGATTTGCGTAGTCCCTTTCGCAAACAGTTTTCACGGCCGTCCCGCCGCGCGCCCTGTACGAGCATAAGCCCAACGGTTCGTATTCGGCCTTGAACTCTAAGTTCAGTCGGCCCAGTGAGCCAGTGAAGGCTGGCGTAATAATAACGGGTGGGATATCACCACGTCGCCTAGTGAGGGCAGTCTCAACATCATCTTCCTCGTCCTCACTCTCCGACACGTGAGTACGAGCTGGGGAAGGGGGGCGGGGAACTGCCTCATCTACCTCAGGGGCAGCAGCCGTCTCCTGTGGGGCCTCAGGTTCGGCGGGGGGTGCTGCCTCCTCGGTCACGACTTGAAGAGTCGCCGCCTCCAATTGCTCCAAGGTAGAGCGAGCCGATCTCTCTTCCTTGGTGAGCTCACTAGCGGAAGGAATGCCACCCTGCTCAGTCTTAGCTGAGCCCCTCTTCTTCTTTTTGGCCTTAATGACCTGAAGTGCGCCGGACCCAGATGGAATCGGCGGCACTTCATCAGCCAAGACCGTAACACCACGGCTATTCAGTCCGCTAGGACCGGGCAAGTCAATACGTGTCACCTCAGTGACCTTGGGAGCTACCTTGGGAGGGGTGGGCTTTCTCGGGAGTCCTGAAGGGACTGGGATGGTGGTAGGGGGACGAAGCTCAAGGATCTCCGCAACGGGGACCGGGACAGGCGGCGTCCGTACAGGACCAACCGATCGCAGGTTCCGACGCCTGGACGGAGGAGTAATCTGCGCGGGACGCGACACGCGCAAGTAGGAGGTGGTGGGCCCTGTCTGGCTAGTGCAAACTAGCAACCGCTTTACGCCACCTGCCGTAGGATGGCTCGTGGCCTTGTTGCTCTTAACTGGAGCCATTCGAAATACAGATTCGATCCTGTCAGGGGGGGAGACCTAAGCGGCACTCTGTCCGCAGTGCAAGAACCTGCTAGGCCCCTTTCCCACTAAGGGTGGAAGCCTAGCAGTTACGCCCGACCGGTCGCCGAAGCCTAGCCCGGTTAGCCGATCGCAACAAGCGTTGCGGAGCCCGCCGGGGACCGTCGGTTTGGTTCGCTAATTTCGTTGGCCCTGATAAGGGCCGGACGAAAATTTGCGTAGCCCTCAGAAGGGCCGGGCAATAGTAGAAGAGTGGAGGGCGGAAAGCAAATTAGCCCGAAGGCCCTGCCTTTGGGCAGTCACTCCGGCACGAAGGCACAGAGTCTCTCCCTAGCAGGAAGCCTGCCTAGGGGCCGAGGACGGCTAGGGGTCTCCTCGAGAGAGGACCCAATCCCCGACCGGGATCCGCCTGGCATAGGGAAGTTAGTGCGCACAGCCCTCCGTAGAATGCGCGGCTTTCTTCGCGATGAGCGCCGGTGCGGCAATGGAACCAATAGCCTGCTCTTTAAGAAGTGCCGATTACGTAGGTGTCCGCCGCCTGCCCGACAGAAGTACGATGCTCGGCGCCTCGAGCCTCCCTGGCCGAGAGCTGCTTGGCTGCTGCGCTCGCTTGCTGTTGTAGCACTGAGGAATCTGGTTGGTTGTCCGCTGTAGCTGCTTTCGCGGTGCGCCAATCAGAAGGCCTCAGGACACGTCTTGCTCCTTTCACGTCCAAGAAAGAAGTTCCGCCATCCTGTTCTCGAAAAATCGAAAAATTGAAGGAGAATTGGGAGGAAAATGTAAAAGGAACGCAAAACGCGTCCTTGCAAGGGGTTGGGGGCTGTACAAAACTAAATATGTGAGCTCCAAGCCTGTTGGCCTTCTGATTGGCGCACCGGCGAAAGCAGCTACAGCGGACAACCAACCAGATTCCTCAGTGCTACAGCAGCAAGCGAGCGCAGCAGCCAAGCAGCTCTCGCCCAGGGAGGCTCGAGGCGCCGAGCATCGTACTTCTGTCGGCCAGGCGGCGGACACCTACGTAATCGGCACTTCTTAAAGAGCAGGCTATTGATTTCATTGCCGCACCGGCGCTCAGCGCGAAGAAAGCCGCGCAGCCTACGGAGGGCTGTGCGCACTAACTTCCCTAGGCCAGGCGGATCCCGGTCGGGGATTGGGTCCTCTCTCGAGGAGACCCCTAGCCGTCCTCTGCCCCTATGCAGGCTTCCTGCTAGGGAGAGACTCTGTGCCTTCGTGCCGGAGTGAATGCCCAAAGGCAGGGCCTTCGGGATAATTTCCTTTCCTCCCTCCACTCTTCTACTATTGCCCGGCCCTTCTGAGGGCTACGCAAATTTTCGTCCGGCCCTTATCAGGGCCAACGAAATTAGCGAACCAATCCGACGGTCCCCGGCGGGCTCCGCAACGCTTGTTGCGATCTGCTAACCGGGCTAGGCTTCGGCGACCGGTCGGGCGTAACTGCTGGGCTTCCACCCTTAGTGGGAAAGGGGCCTAGCAGGTTCTTGCACTGCGGACAGAGTGCCTCTTAGGTCTCCCCCCTGACAGGATCGAATCTGTATTTCGAATGGCTCCAGTTAAGAGCAACAAGGCCACGAGCCATCCTACGGCAGGTGGCGTAAAGCGGTTGCTAGTTTGCACTAGCCAGACAGGGCCCACCACCTCCTACTTGCGCGTGTCGCGTCCCGCGCAGATTACTCCTCCGCCCAGGCGTCGGAACCTGCGATCGGCTGGTCCTGTACGGACGCCGCCTGTCCCGGTCCCCGTTGCGGAGATCCTTGAGCTTCGTCCCCCTACCACCATCCCAGTCCCTTCAGGACTCCCGAGAAAGCCCACCCCTCCCAAGGTAGCTCCCAAGGTCACTGAGGTGACACGTATTGACTTGCCCGGTCCTAGCGGACTGAATAGCCGTGGTGTTACGGTCTTGGCTGATGAAGTGCCGCCGATTCCATCTGGGTCCGGCGCACTTCAGGTCATTAAGGCCAAAAAGAAGAAGTGGGGCTCAGCTAAGACTGAGCAGGGCGGCATTCCTTCCGCTAGTGAGCTCACCAAGGAAGAGAGATCGGCTCGCTCTACCTTGGAGCAATTGGAGGCGGCGACTCTTCAAGTCGTGACCGAGGAGGCAGCACCCCCCGCCGAACCTGAGGCCCCACAGGAGACGGCTGCTGCCCCTGAGGTAGATGAGGCAGTTCCCCGCCCCCCTTCCCCAGCTCGTACTCACGTGTCGGAGAGTGAGGACGAGGAAGATGATGTTGAGACTGCCCTCACTAGGCGACGTGGTGATATCCCACCCGTTATTATTACGCCAGCCTTCACTGGCTCACTGGGCCGACTGAACTTAGAGTTCAAGGCCGAATATGAACCGTTGGGCTTATGCTCGTACAGGGCGCGCGGCGGGACGGCCGTGAAAACTGTTTGCGAAAGGGACTACGCAAATCTTTGCAGGTTCCTGACCGAACGGGGAGTAGCGTACAACTTGCTGCGCCCCAAGAACGACAAGCCTCTGCGATTCGTTCTAAGAGGAATAGATATTCACACAGATGAGGAGGACATCCAGGGCGACCTGGAATTCCAAAGCATAATCGTCCGGCGAGTGACGAGGATGCACTCATCAAGGACAAAGGCCAAACTCCCAATGGTCATTGTCGATGTGGAGAATTCCCCCGAAACCCGGGATAGAATGAGAGCCTTGCGTCAGTGCTGCCTGATGAGGGTAACAGCTGACGACTACGTCACCAGCAAGCGCCCGCCTCAGTGCAGCAACTGCCAGTGGTACTACCACACGCAGGCTAGCTGCAAAGCGCAGCCTATGTGTCGAGCTTGTGCACGCCCCCATAAGACTAAAGATTGTCGCAAGCCGCACGATGTCCCCGCTACATGCGCACTCTGTACTGGCGCTCACACCGCCAATTACGGAGGGTGTCCCGTAGCACTACAGGTTAGAGATGCCACGGAAGGAACGAGCAGGGCTGCCCGAAGGAGGAGGGCAGAGCTCGAGGAACAGCGGACGCTCCAATACGACTGGCTCCGGCAGCAGCGTGTGGGGCGAGCTGCGAGGCAGCAGCAGCTGTTCCGAGAACAGCAGCCGCAGCCACAGGCTCGCTCCCCTGTGCAGGGGCCCCGTGCGGAGCGACGCACGGAACTCGGGCCGGTCCGCCAACAGCAGCAGCAAACGCAGCAGCAGCAGCAGCAGGCGACCATCCCTTCGCTTTTGGAAGTGCCCGTTGCCGCGCCTCTGTGGTCCACCGTGGCAGCGACAGCCCCCCAAACTGCTGCCAATAATGTAGGACCCCTTTCTCAGCGCCCTAAGCGCAACAGGGGCAGCAGAAATGCCACCAAGGCTACCACGGTAGAGTCCATCTCCGCCCCTGTCCCACCGGCCCAGCAGGAAGCTATTGCAAGCACCTCGAAAGGCCCGACCGGTCGAGGCGCGACCTTGGACCAAGTTCAGCACTTTGCCGAGGCGTTGCAATTAGCAAACCCTAACCTCCCGCTCGCCCCAATCCTAGAAGGATTAACTAGAGTGATAGTTCTCCTTATGGAGAATCCTATGTCTGCCCTCCCGGAGATATTTAAGCTCCTAACCTCCCTCGTTTCTCTCAATGGCCAG
Organism: Periplaneta americana; assembly: GCF_040183065.1. Taxonomy (NCBI): domain Eukaryota; kingdom Metazoa; phylum Arthropoda; class Insecta; order Blattodea; family Blattidae; genus Periplaneta; species Periplaneta americana. The sequence goes on along the minus strand of NC_091132.1, from coordinate 155,396,109 downwards.
ACGAAGTGACGGAGTTGCTAGGATGTGTATATGGAACGCCAGGGGCCTTAGACATGATAGACATGAGTTCAGGGCTTTCCTAGACGCTAATAATATAGACGTAGCATTTATAACAGAAACGTTCCTGACACCCCAAGTAAATTTAAGATGCGCGGGGTTTAAAGTCTATAGACAAGATAGAGCGGGTAGAAGAGGCGGAGGTGTAGCGGTGTTCGTTCGTTCCACGATCGCGCACTGTGAGTATCTCCTTCCCCAGCTAGCGGCATTAGAGGCAGTGGCTATTAGAGCCTACATAGGCAGACTCCCCTTTCTGCTTATGGCTGCCTACAGTCCTCCGGGCATACTAGATGAACGCGATTTAGATATAGTGACAAGTCTATCCGATAGATTCGTAGTCGCCGGCGACCTCAATGCTAAGCACGCTAGCTGGAACTGTCAACGCCCCAATCGGCAGGGCGATAGGCTTTTTCTTAATTCTACAGGAAACGGATACGTCGTGATGGCCCCTAGGGAACCCACACACGTACCGGATGCTGCAAATCAACTGCCTGACATATTAGACATCGCTCTGGTGAAAGGTCTCACAACTAGAGCGAGACTAACAACCCTGGATGATCTTCCGTCCGACCACCTACCGGTGATAATGGAGATCATGCACCCAGTCGAACTCTCCCCAACCGCTGAGAAATTCAACTACAAGGCGGCAGACTGGGTGTTCTTTCAAGACCAGGTAGCCGCTACGCTTCCACCACCCCCCCCTGAAGTCACTCCGGCAAGGATAGACAGGTCAGTTAGCGACCTGACGGAGTACATAAAGAAGGCAATTGTTGCTGCAATACCGGAACGGTCTTCACAACTGGGACGGATGAAGCTCCCAGCCTATATTAGAGACCTAAAGATCGCCCGCAATAGAGCAAGAACATTGTGGAAGCGTACTAGGTTAGATCAACATAGAATAGAAATGAACCGCTTGCGCAGGCGGATCAGTGAGGCGGTCCACGAAACGGTCGTGGATGCTTGGAAATCCAAGGTTGAGACGATGGACAGCAGAAACATGTCAGATGTCTGGCGTGTATCTCGAGCTCTGTCCAATCCGTCTCAATCTATTCACCCATTAGTAGTCGGTCCAGATGTCACGGCCTTTACTCCTGAGGAGAAGGCTACCGCACTGGCAGACGTTCTAGAGACCACTTTTCAACCCGTGGAACAAAATTTAAACTTGCCCCATATCAGAGCTGTTGAGGAATCGGTTCGAGACCTCCTTAGCAGGGAGCCGGAAAATGGGATACGACCTACGAACACCCACGAGGTCGCCCATTTCATTCGTCGCCTCGGCCCTCATAAGGCCGCAGGAGCCGACGGTATCCAAGGAATTATATTGCAGCATCTCCCAAGGTCAGCTATGAAGCGCATAGCAGAGATAATTAATAACATCTTGGCTTCCGGTCACTATCCCATTCCCTGGGAAGAAGCTCACGTAGTTCTCTTTCCAAAGCCCGGAAAGGATAAGACGAATCCAAGCAACTATAGGCCTATTAGTCTCCTCAGTTGTCTCAGCAAACTGGAGGAGCGGGTCATACATAGACGCCTCACTGAAGTAGTATTGCCCCAAATCAGGAACGAGCAATTCGGTTTTCACCCTGGTCGTTCCACTACACTCCAGGCACTCCGCATGACGGAGGACATTACCTGGGCTATGAGCACGAAGCGTGTAGTAGCTGCAGCTTACCTGGACATCGAGCGAGCATTCGACAAGGTTTGGCATGAGGGACACCTCGTTAAGTTACTGGGCATGGGAGTCCCAGATGGAATGATACGCCTCATTTCTAACTACCTCCGAGGCCGTACATTCAAAACCCGTGTAGGCACTAGTTTCTCCACCCCCCGTGAAATTCACGCAGGAGTCCCACAGGGTTCCATTATCGGGCCCATACTTTTCAATATATTCATTAATGACCTCCCGTTTCGCTATATCCACGGCAGAAGTAGTCATCTGTATATCTATGCAGACGACACTGCCCTCTTGGCGATGGGCAAAACCTATAGATTAGCGTCCCGTAGATTACAGTCGATCTTAGATCACCTCCAGCCGTGGTTCCACGACTGGAGAATCAAGGTCAATGTAGAGAAATGTCAGGCCATACTCTTTTCACTAAGAGCGAGGCTCGAAGACATACCACCACCACCCACACTTTTCGGACGAGAAATGCCGTGGATGAACAAAATTAAATATTTAGGGATCATTATGGACTCTCATCTCAACTTCCGAGATCACATCCAATCCCTTCTTCGTAAGGCCAACGGGTTGATAGTTAGACACTATCCCATTCTGGCGGCCTTAACTCCTGACAACCTGAGGGTAGGACTTACCATGTATAAGGCCCTCATTCGCTCTGTCATTACCTATGCCGCACCCGCATGGGGGTTTGCGGCAGTGTCCCATCTCCGTAAACTCCTAGTTGTCCAAAACCAGGTGATTCGACTCATTACCCATCTCCCACGAGTCGCCTCGAGAAGAAAGTTCCATGATGAACTAGAGTTTCCAACCATGGACGAGTTCATTGCTCGACTGGCTAGGAACCTGTATGCGGAAGCTCGTGCTAACCCCAACCCGCTCATATCTGGCCTCGGCCAGTATGATCCTAGGTTACGGCGTAGACACCAGACAGGTCCATTAGCTATACTATTGAGACAGGAGGACAGGGAGGCTGGCGTTACTCCCAGGTTTTGGTAGCCACGACTCAACTCCATGAGACTCCTTGGATAGCGCAACCGCTGTAAAATGACCTTGTCTTAACTGGGCTAAACAAAATCCCTCCCTACCAATATCTACTTTTGTTGATCGATGGAACTATCATAGAGCCAATTGGCTAGTATATATCCATCGATTCATAGAGTCATTCAACCTAAGAGCCAACTGGCTAGTCTCTGATATAGACACAACTCATCCTGCCTAAGGTTTTTCCGTGGTTTTCCTAAAGCGCTAAGACAAATGTCGGGATGAGCCCTAAAAGAAATGGGCCACAGACCTGCACTCATATCCCCATGAATCTCCCTAATTAACAATTACATCTTTCCCCCCTCTTCGCAATTGAGCCATCATATAGCCAAATGGCTGGTCTCGAAATTGAGACAAAACAACAAGGCTCATGACCTCCTACATAATAGCCAAATTGGCTAGTCTCTTATATGAGACAACTCATCCTGCCTAAGGTATTCCGTGGTTTTCCTCAGGCGTAAGACAAATGTCGGGATGAGCCCTATAAGAAATGGGCCACGGACCTATATGCCCTTCCCCATATATATTCCACCTTTATTATAAATTATGTATGCCCTAGTCCAGATAATATTAATAGTCTATTAAACATACGAGGTCACTCAATAAGTCGCAAATTGAAAGGACAGGGACCTCTCAAATTGCAGCTTAGATTTCACGGCGCTTCTTCCGACGGCCTTCACCTGCTTTGTCATTGAACAACAGATGACGGCGTCTTGCCATCCTAACGGCAAACACCAGCCAACTCCTCCTCGCCCCGTTCCGTGATCAATTGATCAATCTCAGCCCCCCTCGCGTATGTGGTACCTAAGAGGTTACGTCCAATTTCGGCTTCCCCTTCAAAATTTTCTAGAGCTCCTTCAGGGGAGCAGCGTAAACCGGAGTGAGACTAGTGGCCAACAGGCTTGGAGCTCACATATTTAGTTTTGTAAGCCCCCAACCCCTTGCAAGTACGCGTTTTGCGTACCTTTTAAATTTTCCTCCCAATTCTCCTTCGATTTTTCTCGATTTCTCAGCTACAGGAAGCCGAGAAGAGTCTTGCGACCTCGGATACCACCCCACTGAAGATGTCTGCCGCAGTTGCAGACGAAACGTCTGGTATAAAACCAACCAATAGACCACGGCCTCTCAGCCCGGAAAATGAATCTACATCTATTAAAACTTTGTTTAAAAAAGCAGAAAGATTACCCAACTGAACTCTTGTTTAAACATTTCAAAGTTTTCAATATTAAACAAATGCATTATTTTATTTTATTAAATTAGTTTTTATAGAAATCTTAATAACTTTGAAAGCCATATACATATATGTGGAACTAAAAATATGAATTCTCTGCGTTTGAGTGAACCAAATTCTAAAACCTATGCAGCTTTTTATCATAGCATGAGTCAAGGTCCCAGATTATTAAACAAATTTTATTCCAATATTATTTTAATCACGAATCCTCTCCAAATTAATAAAAATAACAAAAAAATTTGTATTGGATTTATAGTTTGGGTTTAAACATATTAAACACTATTTAATCTGTATTCACTCTCAACTTTATAGATATATAGGTAGATAGATAGATAGATAGATAGATAGATAGATAGATAGATAGATAGATAGATAGATAGATAGATAGATAGATAGATAGATAGATAGATAGATAGATAGATGGATGGATGGATGGATGGATGGATGGATGGATGGATGGATGGATGGATGGATGGATGGATGGATGGATGGATGGATGGATGGATGGATGGATGGATGGATGGATGGATGGATGGATGGATAGATAGATAGATAGATAGATAGATAGATAGATAGATAGATAGATAGATAGATAGATAGATAGATAGATAGATAGATAGATAGATAGATAGATAGATAGATAGATAGATAGATAGATAGATAGATAGATAGATAGATAGATAGATAGATAGATAGATAGATAGATAGATAGATAGATAGATAGATAGATAGATTTATTCGTTCCATAATATTCTTACATTTGCTTTATAGCATTGAATAAAGAACATGTCCAATTCTTACGTTTAACAATAAAATGCAATACATATAAAATGCAAATATGAAATATGTACAGAATTAATACCTTAATAACAATAATATTTTATACAATGCAATATGTTTCCCATTTAATAGTATTATAATATTTACACAATACTGTGATATGTCAAGAATTCATCTACAGAATAGAAAGTGTGAGATATTAAGTAATTTTTTAGTTTTACCTTAAATAATGCAGGGTTTTGGCTATGATACTTAATGTCTTCAGGAAGACTATTGAACATTTTTATCGCCATGTAACGTACTCCCCTTTGAAAGCATGATAAATTTGATGATGGCGTATGAAAATCATTCCTTCTGCGGATATTTATACTATGTATGGCTGAGTTAGAAAATTTTCTTTATTATATAAGAGGAAATTTAATGTAGAGTATATGTATTTATTTGTTAAGGTTAGAATCTCTATTTTTTTTTTTTAATAATCTACATGATTCTCTAGCCTTTGCTCCAACTATTTGTCTCGTGGCTATTTTTTGTAATAAGAATATATTTTTACTATCTGTAGAATTTCCCAAAATATTATCCCGTAGGACATAATGGAATGAAAATAGGCAAAATATATTGTCTTTAAGATACTGCTGTTTAGAAATTGTTGTAACGACCTAATTGCGAAGCATGCTGAGCTAAGTTTAGGGGTTATTTCTTTGATATGATTTTTCCAATTTATTGTATTATTAATATGCAAACCAAGAAATTTGGTTGTTGATGTTTTTAGTAGAGGTATATTGTTGATAGTTGTGTCCACTGTTTCAGAGATTAAATTTGAAATGGCTTTAAATTGAATTATGTTAGTTTTATCAATGTTTAATGCTAGTTTACTGGTTGTAAACCAATCATAAATTTTTACTACAATTATTTTATTTTTGTCTATGGAATTCCCCTCCTGAGCACGAGTCTTACCCATTCATGAGTGGGCTAGTTTATGTTTCATTGTATTTATTAACTTGTATTCATTTCAAACTTACTAGCAATAAAATAAATTAATTAATAAGTAAATAAATTGCTGTCAAAATGATTTTCCTGTCTAACTTGAATACTCGTATACAGGGTAGGACTTATGCAAACACGATTAATTCCACTTTCATAATTAATTTGTGAGTAATTGCCAAATACACAATTTTTGTAGCCATATTATTTTATCATTAGTTTTCTAAATGAGCGACGATCATTTTTGTGAATTGAAGCCAAAGCAATGCAGAGCGATGAACATCAATGCAGATCACTGCAGCCAATGCTGAACTGTAACTGAATTATAGTTATTAATAGTATAAATTACTAGAAGTGAAGCTTTCATGAATGCAGCATTATTCTGCCACATTTGAAATAATAACTCGGATAATTCATCATGTATCGGAAGCCCTGTTCTTTCCAGCTCAATGTCTGTTGATGCCACTATAGGATACAGGAGGAAATATTGTTCAAGTTCACTTTCTTCCTGAAAACTGCACTCTTTGTCCACTATTCAAAATCATCGATGGTTGTGAAAATCATATCTACGGATTTATCCTTCGTTATCCTGATTCACTGAGCTTTCCAGATCTGAAGTTTAATTGTATGAAGAATGTCTTGAGAAGAAATTTTAAAGGTACAGAACTGAGATGAATCAGATACTTCTAACGTTAGGATGGTCAATTTTTTTTATTAATCATTACTTTTATTTTGAAACCAGATATTTTTGGTCATCTTCATCAGTAAATCCCACAGATGTGAGGTAGAACGATACGAGTAACAACATCCTATTTTTTTTATAAATCTTGTATACTTACCTTTAATGTCACTAACGGTTTGGTAAATTTCTTATATGAACAATTTCCTGTATTAAATTAAATCATTATGGTATTGTATCTTATTTACTACCAAGTGTTATTTGAAATCTGAACGAAATTATTATTTTTTGTATTTTTTCATTGAATCCCACTTCTTTTTCCCGCAGACTTCGTATAATCTTTTTCTTTCTTTTTTTTTTATTGCTTATGTGCACTATCATTGATGTTGCTACAAAATCACGATACCAGTAAAAAATAAGTCGTAATTTTTACAAAAATTTTGAAATTGAATAGGATACCGTAAATAGTACAGAAATTCACTGGTGTGAAACCTGAAAGCATTGCTTCCTAGTAGCACTTTATTATATCTGAAAACAGTGATGTTCCTAGCCATGTCTTTTCATACAATTTGGAAATATTTCCAAGTCCCGTGTTACTTGGCCCGTTGCGTATTTAAATAATGGTTGTTTCGTTTACTTCTACCGACTCATAAAATTGTTAAGAACATGGAGGTATATTGAATGAAATTGTTCTCAGACATAAATCAGTTATTGAGAATGCAGTACCGGTGACAGATTTTTTAACACTAAACAAATGAAGGCGGTTTGAAACAAATTCTTGTAGATATCATAGCAAGAATGTAATTGCAAAATATTGTAAAACACCGTATTATAGATTTATGTGAGTGCACTCCGAAAAGGGAATAACAAGACCAATTAATACTTATCCTTTTGGAATATGTATGGTAAGACTATCCTGTGTTAAATATCAACGTTGAAATTTAACACAGGAAAGCCTTATCATACATATTCCAAAGTGATACAGTGTTAAAAGTTGTGTAATCAAGATGTATAATAATTATCAAATAGTAATACTAATAATAACATTTCTGTTACTACACAATTCGTTGAGATCCATAAGTCCCAGTTGAAATCCAAAAGGCGCAATATGTAGGAATGTAGGCCTAATTTTTAGTAGCCAAACCGATGTTGAGCAACCTAAAACCACTGTCTTAGTATATACAGTCACGAAGTTTGAGTTTATGAGGGTACTGGAGACAATAGACTGTTCAGGTACTATTTATTTGAAATTATTCAAACCTGCTTTACAGGGAGCTACTACCTGAAACCCAGACTTGCGTAATATATTCGTTACTGAAGGTACGTTAACAGAAAGCCACAATTTAAGTCACACAGTATTTGTGTGCACTCAAAGTTGCGTTCTGGCGTCTTGTCAGCTCATTTGAGTTATGTGGATATAAGGGAAAAATTGTAACGGTGTCGTGTATAGTTCCTGGGGTGGTTCAGTCGGGAGGGCATTCGTGCGCTAAGCGAAGGGTCCCGGGATCGATACCTTGAAATTATTCAAACCTGGTTTACTGGGAGCTACTACCTGAAAGCCAGATCACAGTATAAAGAAGATTTAGTAAAGACAACTAGGCCATTTCGTGGGAACAAATTCTGAGTGCGCATGTCACGAAACCGGGTGTATTATCTGAAATCTCCACCAGATGGTTCTCCATCTACGACAGAACTGGCATAATTGAACATTAACTGAAAAGATTTATTTCTCATATTTTAACAATTTGAAGTCCACACCTGTGGAGAACGGTCAGCGCGTCTGGCAGCGAAACCAGGTGGCCCGGGTTCGAATCCAGGTCGGGGCATGTTAGCTGGTTGAGGTTTTTTCCGGCGTTTTCCCTCAACCCAATACGAGCAAATGCTGGGTAACTTTCGGTGCTGGACCCCGGACTCATTTCACCAGCATTATCACCATATCATTCAGACACTAAACAACCTAGATGTTGATACACCGTCGTAAAATAACCCAATAAAATAAAAATAAACAATTTGAAAGACATGAGGCAAAGGAATGGCAAAATAATAATAATAATAATAATAATAATAATAATAATAATAATAATAATAATAATTACGTCCGCATGTAAACATCATGAAAATATTCGCTAATTGACGCTAATTTTAAAGTCACTGGTAGTTGCTTATGTTGATAACGTAATATTGAACCATTAGCTACATAGATCACGACATTCGTTTCGATGAAGTTATAACGTCAACAATGGATATAATAAAATTTTGTTGATTAGCTAATAACATTATACCGTATTACTGATGGATATTATTTCATACCAGTAACGTTATACTTAGGCCTGCATGATTATTCCTATTATTGACAATAATATTTTGTATATTGATATTGATTTTGGTTTCCAAATTGGAATTATCATACACATTACTGTGGCCAGATTTGCATGGTAGGCGCTTAGTTCATATCTGCCGTGTTTTGCGGTGGCACCGCATAGAGCGCTGTACAGGACAACATGGCAGCAACAGGCCGCTCTATATTCTCCAACGATCTAGATACGAACTCGTTGATCAACGAGTTAGATACTATAGAGAGGACAAAGACCTCAGAAAGTTGAAGACAATTGAACATTGGTCCACCATGTTTCGGTTAGTCAAAACAAAGGGGCGTGGCTCGGATGTTGTAGGAAATGACTGTGATGAGGTTAATATTATTGTGAATTGAGGTACATATTAAGATTATGTTAATAAATAAAAAGTAAAATACACACAAAACTTTACGTTTTATAACAGCTGTAGGCCTATGTTTTATTAGTTTCACTAAATATAGCCCAGATATTAAATGACAAGCTATACTCGATGCAACCAAAGCAAAGCACCTAAAGACGGATGAATTTAATCAACAGAAGAAAAATAAATAATTTTTTGACTTCGTCGCAAATTTAATTACCTTACAGCTAATCTAACCTAATATGAAATTATGTATTTCAGTGCTCACCAGGTGATATCAAGAGAGACGACGTATGTAACTAATAGGAGTAAAATATAGGAAAAGTAGTGGCGAAAATAAAAAAAATCTAGTAATTAAGTTAATGAGAAAAATTCATTTGAAATTGGAATTAACACAGAGAACTTTTGAAAACTGAAATTATTAAAACTACAAATAACCTCTTAGCATGCAACATAATAATTAAAGAATGACACTAATAAACATGATCATAACTCACCACATTTATTGAAACGATAAGATACTTACGATTAACATTGTTATCAGAAACAACAGGAGCCAAAGCAAGGTACACTTCTTTTTGCGTGATGGAGACATCATGTAGTCTAATATAATTTCAAACAAATATTGTCGTGTGATGGAGACATCGTGTAGTCTAATATAATTTGAAACAAACATTGATCTCACACGTGTCTCGCAACTAAGCAGATGCTTTTGCAGAATAAAACTGTTCTTACATTATTTTGAACAATAATGACAAATTGTGTGTGATGCAAATGCTAACTTTCCTCTTTGTTAACAAAAAGAGCCCTATGCATTAATAAAAAGAAAATTGGAGTAGGCCCTATAAACACAATAAATACTAAACTCTTGATGGTACCAACTTATTAATACAGATATTTCGCTTATGCTCAGTCCGTCTTATCTTATAATTCTCTGCGGCAATGGTACCTGTATTGAGAGGGTTTAATTATCCAGCAACGAATATTATGATTTACGGTACATTTCATTTAAATCCGAGGGAATGAGACATTTTTGGAAATTTTAAAGTCTTAATTATTACTTTTTCATTTATAAATCAGCTTTTTACAAAACCTATAGCGAAATGTTTAAATTAAATATTGATGTATCTGAAAAATATAATACATGTACCAACTCGTTGCAGTGCACCTTTGATAAGCACTCCTTGCGGAGGCTGGCGGTACTATAGACCGCCATGTTTTTTAGGGAACGATCCATAGTACTGTTGTCCTCCGCAGGGAGCGCTTATCAGATGTCTTCAGCCTCTCTATAGTATCTAACTCGTTGTCGTTGATTACTCTTTCTAACTAGTTGATTTTTCGTGATTTCTCTCACGGCTTTCTCGATCACTTCATCATGGCCATTCCGGCATGTTTATCCTGTATGTATTATTATTGGACGTGACTAACGCTACGGGTTTAAGTTACAACTAAAACAGATTTACTGTATAAATCCATTATATTCTTCTACAAACGTAAGTATACATTTACATTTTATTCTGTATAAGCGTAAGTTACATGTTCTTTTATTCACAAATGCACTTCGGTCCAAATCAGTATAGAACTTTTGGAATAAACAGCGTCCCTACCTTTTCTGCGTGCATTTCAATCCAACTTTCCTTTGTGATGTCGGTCGGCTCATAATGAAGGAATTTATTTCATTCCTTACACATATCTTAAAATTGGATAACTAGAAGACGTCTTTACATTTGAAACTTTTATGCTTTTCCTTATCGTTTATTGCTAGTATAATATATGTAGGCGGTTGAGCTCTTTGTGATAACTTTAGTCTTCAATTCTTAGGAGAGGCCCGCGACAAGAACAGTTTGGCTCTGGAATGCAGTGCCAGCGTTAGCTTTACCTGAATTTATTTTTGCGTTTTCGTTCCACATCAAATCAAGAAGTTCCCTATGTGCTCCGGTTCCCCATGTTGCATATACGGAGGTTAGGTTTGGTTACTTTAGGTTTCGAGAAACCAAGTCCGCGCTTGCGCAGACAGCCAAGATGATCCTGTCGCGAGCTGCACGTCAATTCTCCAGACTGTTTCTAAAGTAAATTTTGTAACATTCCTAGAATAAACATGCTCATCTGTTCTGGTGTATTGTGTTTGTGTGTGTGCGTGTGTTTTTTACGGAGATGAGAAATTATTTTTTCTTGTTTCAGACCAGCTAGGTTTCTCGTGAAGCAACCCACTGCATTTGTTTCCGTTTCTTCTTTTCCACATCCTTTGTGCCTTGCAAAAATCCTTCATACTGTCACTGTCTTTTTTTTCTTTCTCTCTTATACACAAATGTTAATTGTTTTCTTCATTTCCTTCACCTGGTAACCTTTAAAGTTTTGTATTAAATTTCTAAAGCTCGTTCTGTCCTGTACTATTCTTGTATTATCCCATTTCCGTTTATGTCTTTTCTTGTCCTTTGGTGCCATTGGTTACGGCTCTTACTCTCGTATATACATAAGTTAGAAAATTTGTTTTGTAAGTCTGAATTATCCATCATTAAATAGCCGAATCATCCAATTCTTTCTTTTCTGTTCGTATGTCACATATAATCACATTCTTCATTCATTCATTCATTCAGTCTTTCTGTGTCTAAACTCTGCGTTTTCTGTTTGCATTGGCCCCAACATATTCTTCAAAATCTTTCTTTCCTTCTTCCCTAACTCTTCTATTTCTTCTAATTTCAATCTGCCTCGGTAGCGTAGTCGGTATAGCACTGGCCTTCTCTGCTCGAGGTTGCAGGTTCGATCTAGGCCCAAGTCGATGGCATTTAAGTGTGTTTAAATGCGACAGGCTCATGTCAGTAGATTTACTGACGTGTAAAAGAACTCCTGAAAGGACAAAATTCCGGCCCACTGGCGACGTTGATATAACCTCTGCAGTTGTGAGTGTCGTTAAATAAACCATAATTTAGAAATTGCTTCTAATTTCATGGAAAACAGAGACTCGGTATTTACAGTTCATATTGGAGATGTTCAGATAAGTCTGTGGTTAATATTCAAATAAAATGGGTTTATTTGATTACCGTCAATGGCTTATCAGTTATAATATCATAAAGTAAAATTCTTTGCATTTTACATGGTGTACATATTTCTTGTTTAAACACTATCGTCATTCTTTGTGACATTCATGATAAAATATTAAAAACGTAAATATATTTAAAAAAAAACCTTGCATCACGTAAATAAATAATCTAACTTCAAATAATTCTAATCAATATACACAAATTTCCCAATTGCATTACCAGTACACACAATTCAACCATCATACACAATAAATCAAATTATACTGCACATAACAAATTTGATATGAACTATAAACAGAGGTTTCGATACAAAAAATATAAATGTGTAATCACATTATGTAAACGAGTTTTCACATACACATATCTTTAATATAAACATACATAATAATCATGATTTATGTAACAAATCTACATAGTACAACATCCAACCATGAATATTAAGGTACAAAATGTATTGATGTTCATATATCAAGTAAGTGAAAGCTCGTAGGTAGTTTTTTAAATTTGCGCTTTTAATATTTTATCTTTAATGATTTTTTATGATTAGGATATCACATATATCAGGTTATTTTTATTGAAAACCAAAAGTATCTGATGCTGCCACAAAGAATTGGCGAAAACGTTTGTACAAGAAATGTGTACATTATGTAATATGTAAAGAATTTTACTTTGTGTTATTATAATTTTTAAGTCATTGACAGCAATCAAAATAGCATTTTTTTTTATATTATATACACTCACAAGAAGAGGACACGCTCTGTATATCACCGATTTAAATAAGATTTTGTGACACGAAAGTACAAGACATACTGTTTAAAGTCATACCTTACCAGGTATGACCCATCGTTTTGGAAATATTGGCTATTGTTCGTGACATACTTCTGTTAAGTGCCTAATAGGGAAGCATTAGACTATGTAACGGTGTAACTCATGTGGTTGGATGCTGAATTGTCATCCAAGCAACCCGAGTTCGAATCCTAATGCCTTCTCATTTTTTAAAGCTTGATGCTATTATTATTATTATTATTATTATTATTATTATTATTATTATTATTATTATTATTATTATTATTATTATTTTAATTCACTTTCAGTTGTCAGTTCCTATATTCAAAGCTATGTTGAAATATGCGAGGTATGCATCAAAATTAATAAACGAACGACAAGTGTTTGTGAATGTGAAGGATGTCTATTTCGCAGGAGAAATGCGGAAAAATGTGTGTGACTGTGGAAAACCTTTTTTCATTTGCTGTGCATGGTGCAGGAAATATGTATGTTTTGTGTGTTTTTATGACATTTATCGTAATGAATCGGGTACAAAATGAAGTGGAATAACTGCTACAGAAATAGAACAGACACCTGTGACACATCTTACCTGCCTACGTGAGCAATATTTCATTGTTTATCCTTTACAATACAATGTTACTTAATTAGTAATTTGTTTTAAAAACATGATGAAGCATTCAATACATTGAGAAATGTGATATATGCAAATAGATAACTGTGATCACAATATTAATCATTATTAAAAGAAAAAAGAATAATAGGACGAGGTAAGATTCGAACTCAGGTTGCCTGGATAACAAATCAGCATCCAACCATATGAGCTATGCTGGACACAGTCTAATGCTTCCCTATTAGGCACCTAACGGAAGTATGTCATGAACAACAGTCAATATTTCCAAAATGAGGGGTCATTGGCCACCCATACCAGATATGACTTTAAACAGCACGTCTTGTACTTTCATCTCACACAATCTTATTCCATTCGGTGGTATACAGATCGTGCCCTGGCCTTGTCAGTTGCATGGACTCATTTCCGTTTGATTATTGTGTTATAGTGCCTAATTTTTTTTAAAGTTCCTTATTAATTTAATTTTTCAGTCGTGATGGACGTGATCAAGATGGATCCTGATATCAATTCTTTGACAAAAGAAGGAAATAATAAAACAGATATAGAAGAGGAAAAGTCTGTATCAGAGGTAGTCTATATTGAGAGTAATTATTAATTACTGTTTATTTTCTAACGTGTAATTTAAAACAAAATTATCATGTGGCGGAAAAAGTAACCTAGATTAACCTTGTACAAAGTTGACCGGCTGACTGATGGTCTCACACCTGCACACCTCAACAATGTTCTGTTGTAGTCCAACTAGTGCAGGGTTATTATATGGTGATGATGATCTACCCAACCTCTACAGCTGATGCAAGGAACTAGATTTCGCCACCTATTTTGTTGCCCAGATTCATCAGAATGCTGGTTGGTCTGCGGTATCAAACAATGGTTCAAGTTTCATGACTAAATTTCTTCACCAATGTAGACTCCTCGCTTATTGCACCTGACAAATTCAATTCTTAAACTGGAAGAATAGGCTGTTTTCGATAGCTTGCTATTAATTTCATCAGCAAGGAGATGCTGCTGGTTAAAACATGGCACTCTTCATTTCTTACCTTGGTTATAGCCTTGATTAGGATGAAGAACAGGAATTGGACTTGAGTTTTGGTTCTCGACACCAGTAGCGCATTTTTCAGCAATCTTACTGCGATAATTTTCTGGATGAGCTTTGCTAATATGGATTTGGACAGACTGAAAGAACTTGCCACTTTCTGTGACATACCTGATATAGTTTGTTCCAAATCCTCATTTAGCATAGCATTATCCATATCTGTTTGACTTTTATGCATATGCATTTTACTCGCATGAATATGTAGACCACGAGCTTTCATAAAATTCTTATTACAGAAAGGACAAATATGTATTTCACAATTATTACTTGGAGTTAAATTCTCCATAAATTATGTAGATATGTATATCTTCAATGGTCAATTATGATAACAATTCTTGCGTTACTAAGTAAACATAGTTGTAAACAAAGTTAATAGACTAAAATCAATCAATCTTCATAATGTATCCAGCTGTTTGCTGACAACAAAAACCATTGTAGTCCATTCTGTTTTTCATGAGAAATGAGGGATATTTTGATCAGTGTTCATTTTAGATGCTTGTTGCTAGTAGCCAGTGTTGATGATTTTAATTTACTTCTTTTGTGGTTTCTGGATGGACAGTATAGAAGAATGTGTTCCAGATCTTCATCATGATTATTACACCACAGACAAGTAGGATTATCAATAATGTGAAATCAGTGTAGGTACAATTATTGTGTGACAATGTGACCTGCTCTGGCTCTTGTTAAAAATGTTTCAACATGTCTGGGCAAGTTTTTGTACATTTCCAGGTCATTTGGTTTCTTTCGTACAGACTATAAATTTTTCGTTTGTCAGAAGAGAGCCAATTGTTGATCCATAGGATTATAAAATGAGACTTTACTGAAACAAAAGCATTGGATAGAGATATCACTTGAAGAAGTCTTGGTTGCAGATATGTTGCCTGTTTTGCAATATTATCGACTTTCTCGTTTCCAGGTATACCACAATGACTAAGTACCCATTGAAATGTTATTCCCTTTTGGAGTTTTTTTAGTTTACTTAGTTGTTTCTGAATTGGCTTAATTCTTGTATTGATACTAAAACTTTGTGTTGTTACATTGTAAAACTGTTCTGTATGTATTTCAACTAGACTGTGACTATAATTAAGACATTATAGTATTAAGATTTTTTTTTTTTCGTTTGATATGTTCCATATTCTAACTGTGAAGCAATGTACAAATACCATGGAAATAATAGACTAAATTATAAATAATAGACTAAAAGTCAGAATAAAAAAGATAAATTGAAATTCTTCATAATTTACACGACACTAAACAACACTACTGTTTGTACCAATATATCGTCCAAAGAATTAAACACAGAAGACAAATCCTCATCTTCTAACACACTAAAATATTAAAAATATAATATCATTCACAGAATCCTGTAATATTTAAATGCTTGTTATTCCAAGGCCTCCTTCTTTAAAGTATACTTGTGTGTTTGAATTTGTTCTGTGACACAAGAACTATAATTTCAACTAGTAATGGTAGGTCAAAAGGAATGACTTTCAGAATAAAGTACTTTTCATTATAAAGTATAAAAGATCTGATATTTGATCTACATTATACAGTACTGAGATTTCACTATATAAGGAGGATGTCAGAGGTCGTAAGTAATTGCTGCTCAATTCAATATTAAAGAGAACAACTCTACAATTCAGCCACTGTTTTTTTTTCTTAGAAGAAATATCTAATACAATAAGAGCCAGTATTATAAACGCCGTTTAAACCTTATGTTCAGTTTAAATTCAAGTTTTTCGTTCTGCTTCGTATCATAAACCGTAACTACCAGTTAATCTTGAGTTAACTTGAGTGTAACTTGATCAGCAGTCTTCTGCCGTTTAAACTGCAGTTCAAGGCTCAACAGTACAAGATGGCGGCTTCTGCTATACAGATGGACATGACAGATGTTTTCTGAAATCTTATGAGTGACGATGAGGAAATGATCAATATTACTGAACGACCATGGTGGCCAAGAACTTTTCGAAATAAAGTGCACCACTTTGAAATATGAATGAGCATAAGTTTTAAACAGATTAAGGCTTTCGAAAAATTGAAACTCGAATACCTATAACATGCAACAAAAGAAATGAAAAAGTGCAAAAAATATGTATGTTTTAGGGTTGAATTTAAAGATTATTTGAAAAGGTAAACGGTTTCCTTTTTATTTTTGAAAACATTCTGTTGAACCTCTGCATCAGTTATTATACAGTTGTGCTGCGCTGTTTTTCCTCTAGTAATGATGGAATATTTCGGATGTGTCCCTAAAACTACCGTAAGCCTATTGTGGATCGTACATGTGTGGCAGACAATCTCCTGGTAAGATTTACCATGAAATATTGGGGTCTGCTTTATAAACACACTAATAATATCACGTAACAATACTAACCTCAGGAAAATAATTTTATTATTTAATAGGCTTCTATTTCATAAACATTCTACACAACTTATAAAATACGCAGACTAAAATTATAGTTCATTAGTCAGCTGAATGTGTATGGAGTTCTATCATGGATGGTCATGCATGGTTTGGTCTGGTTGCAATGTGTTTGGGAGTATAGATCTACTGTTGGTAGCCAGCATTAAAAAGCTATTTGAGGTTAAGTCTCACAAGCATACTGAAGTAGGCGATATTGGTTATCTACAGGTTTTTGTGATATTTTCTATGTTATCGAAGATCAAAGATGTTTCTTAATGAAGATTGTTCATGAGCAACGGCCATTTTAACAGCAATAACGTAATAAAACAATAGCAATCGTTTTCTTTTCTTTCCTAGCAGTAATACCAATCCCATTCCACTACAGTTTAACTTAACTGAGACTCTGTAATACGACTCTGAGAATACTGAGAAGGATATATGTACGTGAATGACTACAATTGTTACCAGAAAATGCAGGCTCTAAATTTCTAAAGTTTTGTAAGAAAATGAACTCACAATTGGAGAAATATTACAAGGTACTACAACAAGACTTATTAGAACTTAAATATCTGATAAAACTATAAAAAAAGGTTACTAATAATATTTTTTTAATTCACTTTTTACTCTAAATTAAATTTCCCAAAATGTGAAAATTTTCACAAATATTATTTCATAACTCCACAACCATTACACATAGAATTCTGAAATTATGTACACTGATTTAACATGCATTTATGCAAAAGGTAGACTACAATAATGCTCATTTCTTTGAAAATAGAAAAATTAGATCACAAAACATTATGTAAATTGTAATATACATTATATAGGCAAATAAAAATTAATTGTATTAAAATGAACAACTCTACATGTCTGAGAGTAGTCTGATATTCAGAAATAAGTGTTTATTACATGCAGGAAAAATATTAAAGATGTCAGAGAGACCATAACAATGTTATGGTTACCAAATGATGTAACGGCAGAATTTTTTTTTTTAATACTTTGATAAAACTGGTTTGAAAAGTACTAGTAACTGTTTTAATACTTTTATCAGATATTTAAATTCTAATAAGTTTTGTTGTGGTACGTTATAATTTTTGTCCAATTGTGAGTTCATTTTCTTGTAAAATTTTAGAAAATTAGAGCTTGCATTTTCTGATAATATTTGTGGTCGTTCACATACATATACCATTAAACTTCGGTTTAACTCAATCTTCAGATTAATCGTATTTATAATACCGGGCCTAACTCAATTTAAAATATATTTCACACTTCCTGCGATATATTTTTTATAATAACTTAAGTCATTCTGAAGTGAAATATACGTCTCTGTGGAAATATAAAAAGAACTAATCACGTACTTGGATAAAAAATATCATATTACAGAGTTATTCTTTTGTATGCTGTGTTACTGTGCAGATCCTACAAATTATTTCACTGTAGACTCTGGAATGTGTACACAAGCGTTTGTTGACATATGAGTTTAATAATATTGTCGAGAGACTTTAAAAATAATCATTAGTTACTCATGAAGAACTGCTTAACATGATGTATTTTGTAATAATTGTGCTGTGTTTTCAAGGAAGGAAATGTAATAGATCTGCATCAGACTGGAATAGAGAAGGAATGTAGGGACCACGGCTGTGATGTGAAAAGAGAGATGACATGTGATGAAACTCCACTGCCAATTCACTTTCCCGTCGTGAAGAGTGAACCTGAGGTGAGTGCGGTTTATGAAGTGTCTGTTATGTAGTGACTGATATGACTGCTAAATTCAAGTATCCAGTGGACATTTTTGATCCATGTTGTCCATTTCTTCATCCTATATCTTCAGTGAATCTTTTCCAACCTAATTTGGCTGAACTAGCACTAGAGTAGGTACCTTCATACTCCGCCTATATAGCTTGCTATACGAATCTGCGACAGGTTAGGTTTGGTTAGTTTAATCTTTTATTATGTCTTAAGTATGTGATCAACTCCATCTCCACAAAAAAATCCCTTTTAAATTCAACGATTTTTACTTCCAAAATCACCGCAACTACCTCAGCGCTTGTTTTGTCCCCAATTTGATCATAGAAATTGCAGTGCTGATCATACATTAACGGTCGTATTCATAGACGAGTCTTTGGACCAAAGTTGACTTTGGAAAGTATAAAGTCACCATTTTCCTATTCACAGTCGACACTTTGACGAAAGTAAACTTCAATGGTGACTTTATTTCGAAGTCGCCGAAAATCTAGATTTCGACTTTATCTTTCCTTCGTGGACATAAGGAAAATGGCTGATATTTGGAAAATTGTTGAATTTGCCGAGAATATTGAGGACATCCAGGAGATTATTAAAGCTTCTCATGTTCCTTAGCGTATTATTATAGATTATAAATTCAAATCAAGGTAGAGATTGATAAACAGATAATATTAAATATCTTCGTCATGTTTCAGCTTTGAATGATGAATAGTCAAAAAGGATTATCTGTTCCACCAATAAATAATACAATTTATTTCATCACGATTTTACGCTACAGGTACCGGTAAGGATTGATAGCTTTTATATTGGTTTTGACTATTTAATTCTATAAAGGATAGGTTATACAGTTGGATATGTAGTTAATTTATAATCCTGTTGTCGTCATAATAATGTTTTCTGCATATGGATTTCAAATAGTTTTTGTAGTAGTTTCTGCAGATATGCAGGAAATAACTATGCCAACTGACAGCAGGATAATATGTTCCTTTCATAGTCTGTCATTGGTGGCATCTTCTTATTTTCTATTCCTTCAGAATAAAATTATTTTACAGTGAAATAATTTGACTGCTTAATGTGAAATTATTGTAACTACAATCGATGTTTTATTCATAACAAAATTCTTAACAGCCAATACTATTTTAGATGAACTATACCATCACGTCCAATATTCTTTTGAGAAGATTAACTCCATATGTAGATAAAATTATTGGGAATCATCCATGTGGCTTTAGGTGTAATAGGTCAACTATTGATCAGATATTTTGTATTCGACAGATAATGGAGAAAAAATGGGAGTATAAGGGTACAGTGCATCAGTTATTCATTGATTTCAAAGAGGCATATGACTCGTTTCAAAGAGAAGTTTTATATGATATTCTTATTTAATTTGGTATTCCCAAGAAACTAGTTCGATTAATTAAAATGTGTCTCAGTGAAACGTACAGCAGAGTCCATATAGGTCAGTTTCTGTCAGATGTGTTTCCAAATCACTGTGGGCTAAAGCAAGGTGATGGACTATCACCTTCACGTTTAACTTTGCTCTAGAGTATGCCATTAGGAAAGTTCAAGATAATAGAGTTTGGAATAAAACGGGTTACATCAGCAGCTTGTCTATGCAGATGACGTGAATATATTAGGAGAAAATCCACAAACGATTTGGGAAAAAACGGGAATTTTACTTGCAGCAAGTAAGGAGATAGGTTTGGAAGTAAATCCCGAAAAGACAAAGTATATTATTATATCTCGTGACTAGAATATTGTACGAAATGGAATTATAAAAATTGGAAATTTATCCTTTGAAGAGGTGGAAAAATTCAAATACTTGGGAGCAACAGTAACAAATATAAATGATACTCGGGAGGAAATTAAACACAGAATAAATATGGGAAATGCCTATTATTATTCAGTTGAGAAGCTTTCATAATCCAGTCTGCTGTCAAAAAAACCTGAAAGTTAGAATTTATAAAACAATTTTTACCGGTTGTTCTTTATGGTTGTGAAACTTGGACTCTATCTTTGAGAGAGGAAAGAGTATTTGAGAATAAGGTGCTTAGGAAAATATTTGAGGCTAAGAGGGATGAAGTTACAGGACAATGGAGAAAGTTACACAACACAGAACCGCACGCATTTTATTCTTCAACTGACATAATTAGGAACATTAAATCCAGACGTTTGAGACGGGCAGGGCATGTAGCACGTATGGGCGAATCCAGAAATGCACATAGAGTGTTAGTTGGGAGGCCGGAGGGAAAAAAACCTTTGGGGAGGCCGAGACGTAGATGGGAAGATAATATTAAAATGGTTTTGAGGGAGGTGGGATATGATGATAGAGAATGGATTAATCTTGCTCAGGATAGGGACCAATGGCGGGCTTATGTGAGGGCAGCAATGAACCTCCGGGTTCCTTAAAAGCCAGGAAGTAAGTAATTCTCAGTTGATTTATTTATTTCATGGTTTCAAACTTTTTCTTCTTTTTGCCCACAACTTTATGTCATCTTATTATTTGTTCTTATTTTGCTTTCTTTCTTTAATAATTTCTTGTGTTATTGTTTGTTTCCACAGACTGTAGTTTCATGACGTTTTCAATTACATTGTATAACATATGTATGTGTTCTTGTATAGCCCATACATATGAGTTATACTCGAGGCATACTCAATAAATTTAAAAAAAAAATGTTTTTGGGAGAATAGGCCTACTGTTAGTAGCCAGCATTAAAAAGCTATTTGAGGTTAAGTCTGACAATCATACTGAAGTAGGCAGTATTGGTTCTTTACAGGTTTTGGTGAAAACGTAATACGGCGAACGCCAGTAGGGGACGATATCCCCACCCGCACCGCTCGGCACCTCGCTCACATGCTCTCTATCTCTACTGTCTCTCTCTACTATCTGTCCCACTTCGATGGATCACTGCCTACCGCCTCGCCTCGCACGTATTTCATAACACATACAAACAAAATTGGGTATTTCATAACACGTACAAACAGAGACGCATTAGACAACAGTCCACCACATGTACTACACAACACAACACAGCCCACCACATGTACTAACACAACACAACACAATACAATGTAATGTGGTTTTTTCATTAAACTACACACTCACCTGTTAACTTCGCATTGCAGGTATACATCATACTCCAACACCAAACTGCCCTTTTCAGGGCAAGAAAATACGTACTAAGACATCTAACGACACACATTGCATTTCTGCAATACGGTATGGCAGTTCCCTTAAACATAAATAGATTCATTTTACATTCTACCCCCAACTCGCCTCGGTAGCCGAGAAGTCTAAAGCATGACCAAAATGCGTGCGTTTAGCGTTTAGTTACGAACTTACTCGGATCGAATCTTACCCACTGTGAAATCATAAGAAAAAAAAGAGAGAGAGACATGAAGCAAGGAACAGAGAAGGAGAGGCTGGAGAGAGAGAGAGAGAGAGAGAGGAGGCAGACAGGACCAAGTTCCTCTTTTGCTATGTAGATGTCGCATTTACTCTTTTTGTTCCACTTTCCTACACTAGATGTCACCCCACCCTAACCCCCTATTTCCACTCTTTCCCGCTAGAGTGTGTGGTGAGCTTGTAGGGGAAAAGTGGAAAGGGGTCGTGGGCGGAGCTTAGCGTTCGTCGTATTACGTTTTTACCCAGGTTTTTTATGATATTTTTTTCTGTTATTGAACAACAAAGATGTTTCTTAATGAAGATTGTTCACGAGCATCGACCATTTTAACAGCAATAACGTAATAAAACAGTAGCAATCGTTTTCTTTCCTTTCCTAGCAATAATACCGATCCCATTCCACTACAGTTTAACTCATGAAGAACTACATAACATGATGAATTTTGTAATTATTGTGCTGTGTTTTCAAGGAAGGAAATGTAATAGATCTGCATCAGACTGGAATAAACATGGCATGTATGGACCACGGCTGTGATGTGAAAAGAGAGATGACATGTGATGAAACTCCACTGCCAATTCACTTTCCCGTCGTGAAGAGTGAACCTCAGGTGAGTGCAGTTTATGAAGGGTCTGTAGTTCTCTGTCTGTTATGTAGTGACTGATATGACTGCAAAATTCAGGTAGCCAGTGGACATTTTTGATCCATGTTGTTCATTTCTTCATCCTATATCTTCAGTGAATCTTTTCCAACCTAATTTGGCTGAACTAGCACTAGAGTAGGTCCCTTCATACTCCGCTTATATAGCTTGCATACTGTATACGAATCTGTGACAGGTTATGTTTGGTTAGTTTAATCTTTTATTATGTCTTAAGTATGCGATCAACTGCATCTCCACAAAAAAAAAAAAAAAATCCTTTTAAATCCAACGATTTTTACTTCCGAAACCACCGCAACTACCTCAGCGCTTGTTTTGTCTCCAATTTTATCAACAGTAATCTCACTAGAGGTTTTGATTTATCTAGAGAGAATCAAAACTCGAGTGGGATTTAATTGACTATTACATGATTAGATGAAAGTATATACAGATTAGAAGTAACGGAGTACTCCAATACAATAAAATATTAATTGACTTACGAAAATACAACTGCCTTCAAATGTATTATTGTACCATCTCAAAATTACAAATATTACACTAGATGCATGTGGTGTGTTATGATCGTTTTTACGGTTATGATAATGTGATGTTATCAGATGTGGC
This sequence comes from Periplaneta americana, assembly GCF_040183065.1. NCBI lineage: Eukaryota > Metazoa > Arthropoda > Insecta > Blattodea > Blattidae > Periplaneta > Periplaneta americana. The sequence goes on along the minus strand of NC_091132.1, from coordinate 155,372,587 downwards.
AACTATGGAATCTTCATTGAACTCTGTAGACGGTTAATAGTCAAGAAGGCTTTGTTGAGTCAGTTTCATTTTTATGAAAACAGTTGCATTCCACTTCAGTTATCCGGATCCCAGTAATCAACGTCACTTTACTGATGATTTTCAATAAATCTTAGTATTAAACAATCTCAGATGCGTGACTATCCATAATATCATATAGCAGAAGCTATGACATAATCTAAATAATATAAGCAAGTGTTGGAATAGTTTTAATTAGGGATGATGAAATAAACAAGAAAAGTTTTAATTAACGATGATGACATAAAAAATAAACATAAACAATTTTAAAAGAAACAATTATTGAAAGTACAATTTTCAAATTTGAATGTTTTAGTGGTTGGTGTTAGTGTTTTATATTGGACGTGTGCTTAAAAGAAGTGGAACTCGTTGATGTACATAGTTTATTCCTCAACTTATTTAGGATTTCCGAATGGTGCTCTTCATTTATTTGTAAATAGGATTTCAGGGAAGATGCATAGGTATGACCAGTGATCTTTATTAATTCTTGTTCTAGAATGCCAATGCGAGTCATATTTGAAACTGCTGTGCATTGACTGGAGTGGTTTGAAATTTTCTGTTTTTATTTATATTTTTTTTTTGACGTCCAGACCAGCGCAGTTTGAAATGTTGGCAAACAAAGAAACAAATGCTAGGGACGCGATAAAATTGTGCGATAAGCAGCCATGATTGGTTGAAATACGTCCTTTCCTACCGTTTTATTGGTTAAAAGTAGTATGACGTAGTAAAAGTGTAATAGTCATAGAAATTGCAGTACTGATCATACATTAAGGGTCGTATTCATAGACGATACTTTTGACCAAATTTGACTTTAGAAAGTACAAAGTCACCATTTTCCTATTCACAGTCGACACTTTGAGGAAAGTAAACTTCAGTGGTGACTTTACTTCGAAGTCACCAAAAATCTAGACTTTGACTTTAACTTTTGTTCGTGGACGTAAGGAAAATGGCTGATATTTGGTAAATTGTTGAATTTGCCGAGAATATTGAGGACATCCAGGAGTATATGAAAGCTTCTCATGTTCCCTAGTGTATTATTATAGATTATAAATTCAAATCAAGGTACAGATTTGATAAACAGCAGTATTAAATATTTCCGTCATGTTTCAGCTTTGAATGATGAATAGTCAAAAAGGATTATCTGTTCCACCAATAAATAATACAATTTATTTCATCGAAATTTTACGCTAAAGGTACCGGTCAGGATTGATAGCTTAATATTGATTTTGACTATTTAATTCTATAAAGGATAGGTTATACAGTTGGATATGTAGTTAATTTATAATTCTGTTGTCGTCATAATAATGTTTTCTGGATATTGATTTCAAATAATTTTTAAGTAGTTTCTGCAGACATGCATGAAATAACTATGCCAACTGACAGCAGGATAATATCTCTCTTTCATAGTCTGTCATTGGTGGCATCTTCTTATCTTCTATATCTTCAGAATAAAATTATTTTACAGTGAAATAATTTGAGGACTTAATGTGAAACTAATGTAACTACAAGTGATGTTTTATTCACAACAAAATTCATACAGGCAATACTATTTCAGATGAACTATACCATCATGTTTTGTAGTTACGAATTGTGTTATATACAAAACTGTTCGAACTGAGTTAAGATATTTCGTGGCCAAGTACAAGAACAAATTATTATCGATTGGTGTAAAGACCTAAAAATGTCAATTTTTGTACTGAACGTTAGTTTCACAGTAAGCCCTCGAATAATTCTTCTTATGTAAAGCTGCAAAAACAGTTAACAATCGCTTAACATGGAGCGATGTTCAATTGTTTAATTGATTTGTGACACAAAAGATGGCTTTGATTGTTGCAATGCCTACTCTATTTCGACTATCTATTAATTGTAATTGTTTAGAAGGCAGTTATTTTGATTGCCAACATTAGAACAAGATCGTCAAATCTCGACTTACTAAAATCAAAGTCAAGGTCTCAGAAGTTTTGTCTATGAATAGGACTTTTAACAAAGTTAAACTTTACTACGAAAGTCGACTTTGGGAAGTCTTCATCCAAAGTCTCGTTTATTAATACGGCCCTTAATCGTACATTTTGATGACTTCATCCCCACTGATAAGTTTTACCGTTCCTGTTTTAATTTAATTGGTAGTACAGTATCCAATGGAGGTCACTCTCACTTAATCCTTTGGTAGGTGTCTAAACTTGTTGTTTGCACCTTCTAGGAAATGTAGTTAATTTTGTTTATTTGAATTTTTCTTATTAAATCAGTCCATTAGCGAAACGCCACATATTTCATATCTATTTCTTGAGACAAATTGTTGTCACCACTCTTTTTAGACACAAATCGCAAAATCTATTTCATAGTTCTTTTTCCATCCTCGTCCATTCTCCAGTAGCATCTTCACACTGACTGTTAGTTACATGGGAAGAAAGAATGAATCATGTTTTCGTGTCCTACTCCTTCACTAAAGAATGGACAGGATTGTGAACCATAATATTCGAGTGTAGGCTTTCACGGCCGGCGTCAATAGGAGAAAAGTTTTCCGGGCTATCAGCCCGCGGTCCGTTGGTTGTGTGACCAAATATTTCGTTCACTGCTGAAGTGAACATCTTCAGTGGTGTAGAGTAGTGGTGCAGCGGTTCTGATCAATGGCATCCGCAGTAGAATGAGCCACACCAGTATTCTACACCACTGAAGATGTTCACCGCAGCAGTGAACGAAACGTTTGGTCACACAACCATTGGACCATGGCCTGATAGCCCAGAAGACTTTTCTCCTGTGAACAATTAAATCACACTAGACGAGCCCTTTCATAAAATATGTTATTACTGACAGTGGAATGTGTATACGTGTATTCATTGATTTGAGGATGTACAGTAAAACCTCGATGAGATGCGCCCGTTTATTACACTATCCCGTGTAATACGCTTTTATTGTCCGCACCTTGCACATTTCATATATAACGCCTTTATAAAATACCCTGTTTGTTGTGCTCAAGTCACGCATAATACGCTGTTTTTGTGGAATCTTTTTGATGTAATTTTCAGCAATGTAGTGTAACAGCAATGAAACATCTTGGTCATTGAACTCACTGGTGCCATTAACCTGAAAAGTATTGGTATTTGACCTTTTACCTGCGCATTTAAACCTTCATATTTCATACCTTAGTATACCCCATCCTCTTGTTATGCTCTCTTATTCGACTCCTTACCTGCGTGGTTAAAGCCTACATACAGTTACAATACCTCACCCTCTTGCTAACCTTCTCTCTGAAACAGCATTCCTCATTCGGCCGTAATAAAATTCTGGAAATTTTTGCTGGGCAGTTTGTTGTTCTTTAGTGTATTGAAGTATCTGTGAATGTCATTACAATGTGTGCTATACAAAAAACGCTTTCTTAGTCGAAAAAATTGGAAATCTTACGAAAATATGATGAGAATAGTACTCTTAATCAGAAACAACTCTCTGATTCATTAGGAATCGCATCATCAACATTAAGAACGATAATAAAAAATCGCAACTCAGTCACTACAGCTGTGATGTCGGGAGAATGTAATCGCAGGAAACTGAAGTGTGGTAAACATGAGGACTTGTAGAACACGCACATGGCAAACAATTATAAATTACTTTTTTTTTTTCGAAAGAATTAAGTACAGTACATATTGTAAATGTCTTTGACGTACAGTACAGTAATTACATAATGGAGTAATACTGTATTACCTTTCATGAATCATGTATTTCAATAAAGAAAAATGCAAACAGATACTGTATATAAGTCAAAATTAGTATACCCGCCTAATACGCGGTTCATACCCAGTCCTTTGAACAGTGGCTTATTGGGGTTTTACTGTAATAATATTACATCATTCGGAACTTAATGCCTTCTACTTTCTTGTGTTGACATATAACGTGTGAACCAGATGTTGGTGTTGTAGTAAAAGTTGAACCTTCACACTAATGTCCTGTTAGTTTGGTTGTCGTGTGTCAGATAGCGGCAGTAGGGCAGTCTACCAAAAATGGCATCTTTCATAGAGGTGCGTGCGAAACAGAGGTGTGTTAATTTGTCACTGCCTAACAAATTGCACCATTGACAGATGCTAATGTTGTACAGAGACGGTGCAGTGGATGCGGGCACAGTGAGTAGCGCATTTCAGCAGTGGCGAAAATAACATTCCCTTAAACTGAATGCCCGAATTTGCAGAGTCAGTCCAGAGAAGAAGACTACCTTTTCTTTGCAACACTGTAATGCCAGGCACCATACCAGTTTAGCAAACACTGAGCACGTTGCAAAATCTGTCCAGACTGTCCTACTACATCCGCCTTGTAGTCCGGATTTAGACCTTTCAGACTTCCATCCCTTTGGACCTATGGAAGATGCACTATGTGAACAACATTTTCCAGACAGGAATGCTGTCATCGCAGCTGTAAGAAAGTGCCATGCCTCCACAAGTTCAAATTTTTACAGGTTCTGTTCATCACTGGCAAAAATGCATAACAAATGGCGGTAAATATGTGGCAAAATAAGTATATGTATAGCTCGCGCAAGAAACGATTACTGAAAACCAATGGTGGTGTTGCTGTCTGTTTTGACGTGTGTATGTAGGCACGCTGAGAGGGCAGAGGTGCGGGCCGATGGAAGTACTGTCTCTTCCAAGAAGATGAACAAATGAGGACATCTTTGTGGAAATAAAGAACGTAGCAAGAGAAAAATTCGAAGCTAATTAAACGCACATGTGTTTACGAATGAAATAATAATTCCGTGCGATATAAGACACATATTCACATCCAATGGAACGAACTAAAGTCGTAATGTAACTATTACAACGCAAGACTGATTCTTTCGATGTCATTTCTTTTTCGACTGTACTCTCGAATATCATTCAAGTTATCTTGTGACCTTTCCTCTCGCCCGCTCTTCCTTATCGCAGTGTTTGATTCGCATTCCTTCCGTCGGTAATTCGTGGTTGCGAGACCTATACCAGAAATCTTGTTCTGTTTAACTGCGTTATAATGCCCTTTTTATTTATCGTAATTTCTATGAAAATAAATAGGAGACATTACTTTCGGAACAATCCTCGTAGATTGAAGAGATATTAAAAATAGGCACTAGTTTTTCGGGTACAGCTACATATCTTTTATTACACAATTATTATGATTTGTGTGTTCCAGGAAGGAGATGTATTAGATCCGCGTATGACTGAATTAAATACGGAATGTGTGGACAACACCAACAACATGAAATCAGAGATGATGTCTGATGAAACTCCTGTGCCAATTGAGTTTCCCATCGTGAAGAGTGAAGCTGAGGTGAGTGCAGTTAACGAACTGTGTTGGTCGCTATCCCTCAGTGTGTTATTTACTAGCTGATGTGGTGACTACATGCTGGTGACCAGGAGGTACGATTGTTACTGTCATGGTGTCCATTTCTTTATCCTGTAGTCCTTTGTGAATTTTTCTTCACACAATTTTTCTGGTACAGCTTGCGATTGAACATTCACTAAATCATATCCATTTTGAAAATTTTAATCACCACAGGTAATTTTTAGCAGGTCAACTTCTCATTTAATGTTCAACCGAGTGTAGAATGGAGACAATCTCTTTTCGTCTGACATTATGTGAGTAATGTGTGGTTTGGCCTGGTGTAGGAAATAAGTTGATTAGGTTTCTTGTAGTTTTTCTTTTTAAATGTCTTCGATTGCTCATATCGACATGATTTGTGTCTGTTTCTCGGGACCAACTGAATCAGTTATTGGGAAAAGGCCATATATCCATATTTTTTTAATTTTACAGGAGAGAATAAAAACTGAATAACATAAAACTTCTAAGTGATACTATTCATATTCTTTCATTATTACTTATACCTATTTAATGCCAATTTTGTTATAAATTTTCTATAAAAACAGTGTTAATTTTAGTGGAAAAAAAAAAAAAAGACACAGTTTTAATAAATGGAGATATGTTTTTTCCCAATTAAATGAAGACAATTAACAATATTATATTGTAAAAAATCATATTTTATGCTCAGAAAATATGTTTAAGTTAAAATCAACAATGAAAAAGCAACAGAGTTGGAAAACTGTCTATATTCTTCAGAAAATGAGAATCATATTCTCAGAAACTCGCTGATACTGTAACACTTTGGTCTGTCGTGGGCCATTGACACATTATTGTAGATGAAGGTAAAGTTAGCCCCTTCACATGACATGACATGAAGGCACATGAGGTAGAACTCCATGCTTTCTTCACCTTGGCACTATGTAAGAGGAGGTGGTGGGATCGGTACCACGCTCTGACCATCCTTTACCCCTAGGAAAGACCCAGTACTTAATTTGATAGGAGGCTGAGTGAACCTTGGGGCCGTTCTGAAAGTTTGGCAACGAGAAAATCCCGTCACCACCCGGGATTGAAGCCCGAACCTTCCAGTTGTAGCCATTTGCTCTACCAACTAAGTTACCCACAGATTGTTGTAGAAATTTTTTCTTCCTGCGGATATATATCGTAGCAGTTTTTTTATGTCATCCCCTTTTTTAGTATTGATGATTTTACCATTGTAGGCACATGTAGGCTATCTGGCAGTCTGAGCAGGTTTCCCCAGTGAGACCTCATCTTTTATATGATCATCTATGTTTTTTGTTCCAGTCATAGTACTAGCACAGTCTAGTATATGCAGTCCCGAAGCTTGGGATGATTTTTTGCATTTCTCGCGATAGTTGCTAGCCGCTTGGAGCACTGTGAGTACTAGGAACAATAGACTGTGCTACTGCCATCATGATCTAATACAGGCCGTAAGGCAGACCATGTAATTCTCTTAGCCTGATTATGAAGAGCGGCATTTCAACCATATAAATTAGTCGGAATGCATTTATCTAAAATGTAATGTAATTGCATTAATAAAATTTAAAACAATGATTATGAGACACTTCAGACATAATTCACTTGCGAGTTAAGGTGTATTATTTTTGGTGTGAAAATTACGTTGTTCGTATGTGTAATACCTGCCTTTATTTCGATTAAATATTGCGCAATTCTTGTACATTAATTCATTTATGCACGATTCAGTAATTTTCAGTTGCACCGCACGGATATTTAGTTATGTTGAAATTATAGGTTATGTTACAATTGAGTACTGAATTATTGTATTTATCTATTACCTAAGAGACTAAGTAACACAATCGTACATACACTAATTTCATAGGACTGGTGTGCTAATTTTCTTCTACAATTAAAGAAGGTAGATGTGTAAATTAAAATCACAATATAAATACCTTTTTATTAAACTTCAAAATAGCTTCAATTCTAAACTTAAAATGTTGATGCTAACAGATTATGTTAACATGTAAAATTCTCTTCACATTAAAATAACACAGTTTTGTGATTATTTTTGCAACATATTATGCAACAAGATGTAAACGGAACTTATGGCCAAATTACACGAAATAAAACTTAGCAATGATATGCAATAAAGATATAATATAATATTTCACTGAGCTCTATACACTGGAATAGAAAACCCGAACATACATTACGGCCTGATTTAGATCGAAAAGACATTGACTGTGCCATATTTCGCATTGCTGTGAAAAGTTGTGTAAACTGTGAAATGTTCGTTATTGGTTGCAATAACTGTAAATGGCTAAAATACAATAATTTGAATAATAATATGGGACAAAGAGACGTTTGTAGTACTATAAATTGTAAGAAAAAGAGTTCAGGGTTATCCTTCTTCCGAAAGATCCAGGAAGGTGAGTTTATAAAATAGAATATATACTTTATGAAAATAATATATAAACCTTGTGTGTTTCATATTTCAATAGTGGAAGGAAGGTGTTAATTTTTTTAAAAGAACACGATATCGAAAGTACAATACATTTTATCATCTGCTAGGGAAAAGGTCTGTGATGAGGCGGTAGTAGCGATCCTGGTGGTTAGCAACTATCAGTGGATGCATATTTATTAAATATTGAGCTTCGTGACTGTATATACTAGACTGTGGTACTAGGCTTACTTGCAGAGTATTCGAAATGAAAATATTTTGAAATTTGGAATAATATTTTGGTATATTTGCTTGTGATTGAATTGAAAGTGCACCCTTTTTATAATTTTGTCATGTCTTGTAGTCTAACACATCTTCAGTCTTTATGTTTATGATTTCAAATTATGATGTAGAAGAACGGACCAAATCATGGTATTCTTCAGGTATATAGATGCGATTTCATCTCCTAATAGCCCAAGCGTCTTTGCAACACCAATGTTCCAATCGCACGAGAAAGCTGAATGTCTCTTCACTGGAAAGTAGCGATAAGTCTTAATATATTTTTATGAAACCGGTCTACTGTGTGGTTATGGTTTTGGAGAATGCAACCATCAGAAAATAACTGTATTTCCTTATACTTGAAACATTGCAGTGTTCAGTTTTTCTTGCATTAACAGCATTTATAGCATAATTTACGTAACTTTCACACACAACTTATATAGATCTGACATTTTTCTTTCTTTTATTACTTTAAAAATTAACTTCACTGTCTTCTAAAACACTCGCATTGAATCTTTGAGAGCACACCAATACAACAAACAGCCAACACATATTGAAATAAAACACTGTATTTTGGGAAAATGCTACAAAAGTACTTGGAAAAGGCCATATATCCGGAGATATGGCTCTTTTGATGTAAACAAAGAAATTTATATTCAATTCTGCTGCATATAGAAAGCTTTCAGAAATGGCTCTTTCAGACCAAAGGAGCAGCTCTCTTTAAAGAACACATTTATGCAATAAAACGAATTTTGAGGAAAAAATTGGATGTATGACCTTTTCCAAATAAACGATTCAATTGGTGGTAAATACGCAGAATGCCACAATTCACAAAGACATCTTCAGAGTTCTGTTGCCTTCCTCTTCCACAATGCAGTAGCATGATGAGGAACTCTTAATGATTTCTTCGAGTTAAAATTCGTACATTAAACAGCAGACTGACTTGTCAGCAATAATATCAAACTAGACTGGAAAGTAAGCTGAAAGGTCTTAAGTGAAGTTAGGCTATGGTTACAATGGATGCTTATTCTGACGAATACGATAGAGCAAACAACTGTGGACTGCCTTATGCAAGTGGTTATTGCGTACTTGCTCTTCAGTTGTCGCACGAATACATCAGAACGAGTCTGTCGTTCAAACAAGTTTGATTTTTCATTCGAATTCGTTGGAACTGCTGCAATGATGTTGGAAAATATCAGTTTTGTGCCTGGAAATAGTCCCTGGAGAAAAAAAAAATACTGCAACCACGATATTTCTCGTAAGCAGGTGTATCATTTATTTATCTACTTATTTACTTATTGATTTATCTCTTTATTTCTTTGTTTATTTATTTATTTATTTATCTATCTATTTACATGTTTGTTTCTTTGTTTGTTTATTTATTTATTTACTTATTTATTTATTTATTTATTTGTTTTTTATTTATTTATTGATTTATGTGTTTATTTATTTAGTGTAACAAATTGTTTTATCTGTATCGTGTATTTGAGCCAGTTTCATAACCGTCTTCCTTATATCAATGTGTGTCACGATTGGTTTAAACATGCACTAAAACCAGACGTAAGTGCAAGTTTGAACCAATAAATTATTGATATTTGCGATAAATTAATTAGTTTAGGAAATTGTATATTTATTATGTAGAACTACATTTGTATATAGATCTTTTGTTAAATTATTAAGTTTTGTACTTTTGTGAACTATATCAATAAATCTATCATCAATCTATATCAGTATGTGAGCACTGAACAGAATAATTCTCTCTTATGCACAGCAAACATTATTCTTTAAGTTACTAATCTAAACATTACCTTGAAGGTAGAGACAAATGTTTATCACGAAAACAATTCCATATGAAAAAAACAAGTGTCATACATTATCTCGTCCACACCTGTGGAGTAACGGTTAACGCGTCTAGCCGCGAAACCAGGTCACCCGGGTTCGATTCCTGGTTGGGGCAAGTTACCTGGTTGAGATTTCTTCCGGGGTTTTCTCTCAACCCAATATGAGCAAATGCTGGGTAACTTTGGTGCTGGACCCCGGACTCATTTCACCAGCATTATCACCATCATCTCATTCAGACGCTAAATAACCTGAGATGTTGATAAAGCGTCGTAAAATAACCTACTGAAATAAAAAAATATATTAACTGTGAATAATTTCGAGGGAAAAATTGTTCCGGAGCCGGGTATCGAACCCGGGACCTTTGGTTTAACGTACCAACGCTCTACCACTGAGCTACTCGGGAACTCTAACCGACACCGATCCAATTTTTCCCTCTATATCCACAGACCTCAAAGTGGACTGACAACCGTCAAGCAACCAACTTCGAGTGCACACTAACTCCGTGTGACTTAAATTGTGGTTTTCTGTTAACGAACAGTAACGTGTATTATGCAAATCAAGATTTCAGGTACAACTCCCTGTAAAGTTGATTTGAATAATTTCGAGGGAAAAATTGTTCCGGAGCCGGGTATCGAACCCGGGACCTTTGGTTTAACGTACCAACGCTCTACCACTGAGCTACTCGGGAACTCTAACCGACACCGACCCAATTTTTCCCTCTATATCCACAGACCTCAAAGTGGGCTGACAACCGTCAAGCAACCAACAATTTAAGTCACACAGAGTTAGTGTGCACTCGAAGTTGGTTGCTTGACGGTTGTCAGCCCACTTTGAGGTCTGTGGATATAGAGGGAAAAATTGGATCAGTGTCGGTTAGAGTTCCCGAGTAGCTCAGTGGTAGAGCGTTGGTACGTTAAACCAAAGGTCCCGGGTTCGATACCCGGCTCCGGAACAATTTTTCCCTCGAAATTATTCAAATCAACTTTACAGGGAGTTGTACCTGAAATCTTGATTTGTATATTAACTGTCTTAGGCAGGGTGTAAAATCCTATATGAAATGCTTAGTAGTGGTCTAAGTCATATCAATCTTGCCTCTTTGAGGTTAGAATCAGTTCGTCAGAATATGCGCTTACTGTAACCACGCACTTCTGATGAATTGTTCAGACAAAATTAGAGTTTCACTGACTTTCGTTAGTTTACCGTTGCTTATTAATGGAGAAAAATTCGCTCCAGCGCCATGGATCAAACCTGGGACTCCCAGTTCTATGCACTGGGCACTCTAATCACTTAGCTATACCGGGCTCAATCCACAGCACTCAATCGAATCTCTCTCCTTTGCTACTTTCCCTCTGTGACCTTAATCCATCCGATGCTGTGGATTAAGTCTTGGCGTAGCTCAGTGCTTAAAGTACTCAATGCGTAGACCTGGAAGTCCGGAGTTCGATCCCCGGAGCCATGCCAGAGCGAATTTTCTCCATTAATAACCAGTGGTAACCATAACAGATAATTCTGTAGGACCAAACAATTAATCTTTACGTAGATTGTTCGTTTAGTTTAGTTGTGTGTTTGCTGTAAGTCCATAAATATCTCGAATAGTTTCAAATTGCCTTACCAGAAAATTTTCTTTACCAATTTTACCGTAACAGTTCGATCAATTATCAACATGGTCTTCCTGAATCCTACTCACCTATGACCATCTGATGATTTGATTGTCAATCTCATTTACTCTTCCAATTAACATATTGTTTAGGCATTTCTTACTTAAAACAGGATATTTCTTAGAAAATGCCACAATATTGTATTTTTTTAATACTACAGTGCTACATTGTTTAACCTTTTATTAGATTTAGTAGGATTTAAAATCAGATCTTTATAATTTAAACTGCCATGCATTGATTCTTCAACTATTACTGCCCTAAACCTTCACTTCACATAATCTTTACAGGAGGAGGCACGTGAGTTAAATAACGTGGAAGAGGAGTTCCAACCAGAAGTGACAACAGAAGGAAATGAAGTCTTAACTGAGGGGTGAGTGAAATGTGTGAGACTTCCCTTCTTTGTTGGCGTCACTGCTTTATTGAAATAATAATGAGAAGATCAGAAATTTGTAATTAGTTTCATGTTGATTGTTAATCAAATGAGTGCCTCAGTATTAATTGGTATGTCTACCTGTAAGTATGTCTGTATGTCCCTGGGACTATATGTCTTTCTTTATCTTCTGTGCATCTAGTTTTCGTTCAGTTACCTGTCTGTGTGTCTTTGCCTACTGCCACCTTTCTTTATAATATTTTACTGACATAAGGAATGATATTCATGCATAATGTAATATAATACCCATATACAAGGCATTTTCATGCTTTTGACATATAATACGTGTTTCCGCGCTCTAAATATGGGTGCCTTTTCTGTGAATTATGGTAAAGAAGTTGCAGACTTTAACAAGTCTGTGAGCCGGAGATGTATCGTAATATTTCCTGTAGTTAAGCCATGAAAAAATGTAATTTGTGAGAGCCCCTCTGAATGTCGACCGTGCCCTCGCCACGGGCGCTGACAGAATTTATGGGCCCCTATGCAATACTGTACTCGGACCCCCGTTGAAAAAAGTAACAATTACAAGTTACCAGTTATTCTAACCATAACAATTACTATTTACAAAATAAATAAAAGATAACCCCGTACACAGATACGAACTTAAAAATATACACTTTTATTACATTGAAAACTTTTAGCAAAATTTCACATTAGCACAATATATTATATTCATAAAACATTATTCCTAAACACATGTAATTTCTGACTTGCAGTCCGACATCAACAAACAACTCTCCTTGACTTTACTGATGCAAAATCATCAATTATATCATCAAAATTTAAGACCAAGCAAGATCGCTGTCCAGACTACGTAAGGAGGCCAGTTACTCGTTCTTGACACATTGTTTATCTGAATAAATTTTTTATTTCCTTCATTTTGCTGAAGGATCTTTCAGCATCAGCAACTGTCATAGGAATTGTATAGAATATTCTAATGACTATACAAATATTTGGAAATAAAGTGTCTAGTTTTAATTCTCTCAGACTATTTAGGAGATTCATAGGTTTCAGTGGGGTTGGCCCTAAATTAGAGGCATGACTTGATTTTAAATATTTCGGCTCATCACTGATCTCTTTGTTAATATCTTCATAATATTTTTCACGTAGTCTAGCACTCATATTAATATCTTCCAATTTTTTCTCTCCTTGTGCTTTTCAGCTCCCAACTTATGCCCGTACTTGTCCATTGTGCAGTTAAACTATAACCTGGTAACACTAATGAACAGAATTTACTAGACAAACGACAACGAAAGACGAAAGTTTCGACACGAAATATATTTGGTAGTTAAAAAGGACAAGTCAATAAATAAATGAACTTGTTCAGTACAAGCGACTGGAACATAGGTCAGAAAAATGCCGGGGCCCTCAATTGTCGTGTCGGTGAACGTTAATGCGGGAAACCGATATCTATTATATAAAAGTCAAATATTTATATATGAAGTGGTAATTTGTATTAATTCTACTATTGTTGAGTTAATATGTGAAATTTATGTAACAAAAATATTCTTACAAAATTTTATAGTACCAGTATGTATCTACGATGTATTCATGATAATAAAAAGTAATCAGACTCACTTAATCTGAGGGCCCTTATTGTTCACGGGCCCATATCCACCCCCCCCCTTTGCCCCTCCCCCCTTCTCGGCGGACCTGGCCCTCGCTATGGACATCAGGGGTCCAACAATGATAGATACAAATAGCCATGCCATATATACTCTCTGGATTATTTCATCACAGCTAAAGACGTGTGCAACAAATTTTTTGATTTGCAAACGCGATTTCTGACTATTACATTTATAGTAGACATGAATTACACACTTTAAGTAAACCATATTGATCAATTTTGATGTGAGTCGCGATTAATTCTTGAATGTCGTTTGAAGAGAAAATGTATTGGATGCACTTCGTTAATTAGTTTTCATATCATAGATCCATATTCTGTACAAAAATAAAACATGGAGACAAACATAACAGACTGGCCATCCTGACAACTCAAAAGTATAAGAAATAGAATTATGATACGATATCATTATAAGAATTGACTGAATTCGCTAAAGAGTAGAATTACTTACTGCAGCTTTTAACAGTGTCATTACGATAATAGCCAATTTGAACTAAGTACGGGCTATTCCATATGAAATCGATCAGTAAAACACCTCGAATTTTTGTATACTCTAATTTTTTCCCTACATATGCAAGGTGCTGAGGGGAGCGCATTTTCAAAAATATACTATCGAAAGTCAAACGGTTTTCGTATTATTGAGTGACAAATTTAGCGTATTTTATAAAAACAAGCCTCTTTCAGCGCTCAGAACTCTGGAACCATTTACTGCAGAACATTGAACGAGAGCTTATTTTGAAGCTGACATTTGGTTGGTTATGTTAAGAAGTAATCCTTATTTTTATTGTACACAGAGAGACAGATAATCTGATTTTACTTGCTTTTAGGCTTTTTGGCCATTTGTAAAAATATAAAAAAATATTGAGAAGAAACTTTGCATTATTAAGAGGGATTCGGCATTGTTTGCTTAGTGGCTCGCCAATAAGTTTCTAGGGTGTTAAATAGACTATTTTCACACGCCTAGACTTGAACGATGCAGTCCCACGCGCACTGGTCGAGAGCTGAAGTAAGCGAGTGTTGGGCGTCATTTTACTCCTGTGTTTATGAAAACCTGTGATAAAGCTAGCACAGCCATGACTGCTGGACGACACATCACGTGTTTATGTCTACTGGCCTTGCTTCCCTCGGCTATCTCCCACCTCACAGTCAGCTGGTTAGGTCACGTGCGTACTATTTATGTTCTTTATTTGATATTTTCAATACTTTCTTATCAACGCACCACCAGTAAAAAATATGTGTTTATTTGTACTTTCAATGCGGAATCTAACCATATATTTTAAAAATATTTTTTCGTGGCCAAAGGCATCTTAATGAAGAAAAATCTAAATTTCTCCATTTCCTTAAAAAGTAAGAAATACTGTTTACATGTCAATATAAACTTTAACTTCTCAGCATCAAAATAAACCATGATTTAATCATTGGGTGAAAGGGTTTCGGAGCCACAACAGTTTAAATTTGCTAATTTTATGAAAATACGGTAAATGTAAATATTATTAATTTAAACACTAATAAGTTCTGATGCCTCAAACTTTGCACAAAGCATTATATCACAGTTGTCTACGGACAGAAAAAGTTTAGTTGTATTTAAAAATGGCAAGGTCAATTTTCTCTATATTTCGGTCGATTTGAGATGGAATATCCTGTACACAATGTCCCCAACATAACAGCATGACATTTGCGTGTGCTGTAGTTGCCATGAGAAATTTGTTTTATTTCTCTCTTCCTCCTTCGTTCGTAACATTACTCTCAATTAGATTCGCTGTCAGTGATGAGGTTAGATCGGTTTTGACGAGGAGATAGGTTAGTGACATATAGGTCAATATCAGTGATGAGGTTAGATAAGATTTGGTAAAGGTATATATTAGTGACAATTCTTTCGTGCAGAAGTGAATGCTAGGTACATTATCGCTTTGATATAATATTCTTGTTTTTTCAGATATTCGTCTATTTCAACGATATTCCCTTGGGTCATATTTCTAAATCATTTTGCTATCTTAACGTGATAATGATATCTTCGAAAATCTGCATTTTCTTTTTGTGCATTAAAAATCCGCCATTATACTCGGTAAATCTTGCACTTGACTAGTGCAGTGAAATCTTTAAGAATAAAGTAATGTATTTTTATATATAATATTTTCATATATGAGGCCTTGTCATCCTCATTGATTAATCTTGATTATATCCCAGATCACAAAGATTACTCATTCCTATGTTAAAATTGGTTGCACTTTGAAGAGAACAGCTGCCAGGATCGCCACCCGTCTGCCGTAAACCAACACGAGATGGCAGTATAGTAGCTAATGCAATTCAAATGGGAGTTATGACATGACTCCTATGTAACAACTAGATGGCAGCATAGTAAACCAGACAAAAGTTGTTACCGTCAAAGCCTATAATGCCGAGCAATCTGGGTATATATGATCTAGGGTTATATGTAGTCAACACATAGATACCTATTACTTACTTATGGCTTTTAAGGAAGCAGTAGCTTCATTCCCGCACTCACATAAGCCTGCCATCGGTCCCTATCCTGTGCAAAACTAGTCCAGTCTCTGTCATCATATCTCACCTCCCTCAAATAGATTTTAATATCCTTCCATCGACGAATCGGCCTCCCCAAAAGTCCTTTTCTCGCCAGCCCCCGAACTAACACTCTATATGTATTTCTGGATTCGCCAAATATGTCCTACTTACACTCCCATCTCAAATGCCAGGATATAATGTTCGTAATTGAGTCAGGTGAAGAAAACAATGTGTGTAGTTCTGCGTTGTGTAACTTTCTCCATTCTCCTGTAACTTTTTTTTTAATTGGGTTATTTTACGGCGCTGTATCAACATCTTGGTTATTTAGCGTGTGAATGAAATGAAGGTGATAATGCCGGTGAAATGAAGCTGGGGTCCAGCACCGAAAGTTATCCAGCATTTGCTCGTATTGGGTTGAGGGAAAACCCCGGAAAAAACCTCAACCAGGTAACTTGCCCCGAACGTGATTCGAACCCGGGCCACTTGGTTTTGCAGCCAGACGCGCAGACTGTTACTGCACAGGTGTTGACCTCCTGTAACTTCAGCCCTCTTAGGTCCAAATATTTTCTTGAGAACCTCATTCACAAACACCCTTAATCTCTGATCCTGTCTCAAAGTAATAGTGTAGATAACTATTATTGGACAAAAATGCGTTCCGGCACTGGCGCAAATCTGAGAGGTCCTGGATTCGATTCCCTGTGCCAGAACGAATTTTTCTCCAATAATAGATATCACGTATTTTTAACCAACATTTTGATTCTCTTTCGTTTCACATGGCTCAGTATGGTCCACTGACTTGTGGCGAGCATAGCTGCTGTATTCTTTGAATTATATTCTTCTGTCAGGAATTTTACACTGTCAGCTTTAATTTCAATAGATTTATATGCAACAACAAATTTTTCGGCGTAAGTTGCTATTTACTAAATTTGAATATTGGTATAGCATATAGTTTTGTTTTCAGTTATTTGTTCAGCTTTAGTATTTACTGCTTGAACTCAAATCTCCTTTTCTTCACAGGATTCGAGAGCCAGCCTGCCACAAATGTATCACAGAATACAAATGCCTGCTGACAGATCAAAAGACATTCAAATGTGATGTTTGTGGAAAGCAGTTTTTCGACTCGGCAAAACTCAAAAGCCATTCTTCTTTGCACAAGCGTAAGGCGTTTAAGGATTCTTTAAATTTGCATTATCATAAAAGACATCCTCGCGTAGTTACAGGTGTAAAGCCGTTCAGTTGTGATGATCTATGTGGAAAGAAATTTTCTCAATCTAGTCATCAGAAAAGACATCAACGTCTACACACAGGCGAAAAGGCATTCAACTGTAATACATGTGGAAAGAAATTTTCCCAGTGTAGTATTCTAAATAAGCATATATTAATTCATACAGACAAGAAGCCTATCAGTTGTGACATATGTGGAAAGAAGTTTTCTCAATCTAGCAATCAGAAGAGGCATGTACAACTACACACAGGCAAGAAGCCATTCAGCTGTGATATATGTGGAAAGAAATTTTCCCGGTCTACTATTCTAAATATGCATATATTAATTCACACTCACAAGAAGCCATTCAGTTGTGATATATGTGGAAAGAAATTTTCCCAGTCTAGTATTCTAAATAAGCATATATTAATTCATACAGACAAGAAGCCTATCAGTTGTGATATATGTGGAAAGAAGTTTTCTCAATCTAGCAATCAGAAGAGGCATGTACAGCTACACACAGGCAAGAAGCCATTCAGCTGTGATATATGTGGAAAGAAATTTTCCCGGTCTACTATTCTAAATATGCATATATTAATTCACACTCCCAAGAAGCCATTCAGTTGTGGTGTATGTGGAAAGAAATTTTCGCAAATTGCTTATCGGAAGAAGCATGAACGTGTACACACAGGGGAGAAGACATTCAGTTGTGATACATGTGGAAAAAAATTTTCGTATTCTAGTTCGCTAAAGAAACATGAAGTCGTACACACTGGCAAGAAGTCTTTCAGTTGCGATATATGTGGAAAGAAATTTTCTCGATCTAGTAATCAGAAGAGGCATGTACAGCTACACACTGGCGAGAAGCCATTCTGCTGTCGTATATGCGGAAAGAAATTTTCCCGGTCTAGTACTCTAAATATGCATATATTAATTCACACAGACAAGAAACCATTCAGTTGTGCTGTATGTGGAAAGAAATTTTCGCAAATTGCTTATCGGAAGAAGCATGAACGCGTACACACAGGGGAGAAGGCATATAGTTGTGATACATGCGGTAAAAAATTTTCGTATTCTAGTTCGCTAAAGAAACATGAAGTGGTACACACGGGCAAGAAGCCTTT
Organism: Periplaneta americana; assembly: GCF_040183065.1. Classification (NCBI taxonomy): domain Eukaryota; kingdom Metazoa; phylum Arthropoda; class Insecta; order Blattodea; family Blattidae; genus Periplaneta; species Periplaneta americana. The sequence goes on along the minus strand of NC_091132.1, from coordinate 155,354,114 downwards.
CAGTTGTGATATA